>NC_048308.1:775259-790708 GCF_013100865.1 Trachemys scripta elegans | reverse complement strand
TTTTACTTATTAATTAACCCAGAGTATGTATTGATACCGGGGGGGGGGGGGGGCAAACGGCTGTGCATATCTCTCTATCAGTGTTATAGAGGGCGAACAATTGATGCGTTTACCCTGCATAAGCTTTATGCAGGGTAAAACGGATTTATCTGGGTTTAGACCCCATTGGGAGTTGGGCATCTGAGTGCTAAAGACAAGCACACTTCTGTGAGCTGTTTTCAGGTAAACTTGCAGCTTTGGGGCAAGTGATTCAGACCCTGGGTCTGTGTTGGAGCAGACGGGAGTGTCGGGCTCAGCAAGACAGGGTGCTGGAGCCCTGAGCTGGCAGGGAAAACCGGAGCAGAGGTGGTCTTGGCACCTCAGTTGGCAGCTCCCAGGGGGGTTTCTTGATCCAACCCGTCACACTTCCCATCTCAAGCACCTGAGAGAGAGCAGCGTGCACCCAAGCGGCAGAGGAAGCAGCTTGACCGCAGTAGCTGCTGCTTTGTGCCCAGTACTCAGAGCCCTCCAGTTGGATGCTGGGTCACAGACCAGGCTGGCAGAGCCTGTGCTCCGGGCTGGCGGCTTTTCCTCTTCTGGGCCTAGGCTGACACAGCTGTCCCCCAACTCAGGGCAACGTGGGATGGACAGACGCCGGGCAAGCGTGTGCGTGCCTGACTCCGAGGGCATCCTGGACGTGCTGAGCCAAGCTGACTCCCTGAGCCCGGCTCCGGGTGCGTTTGCAGGTGCAGACGGCCTTTCAGAAGCGTCTGGGTTGATTTGCAGCAGATCCTGCGGGAGCCCCCTTCACGACGCAGTGCTGGGCCAGGAGCACTAGGCGGGGGACAGGCCCAAGGGAGAGGAAAGGGAGGTCCCGAGGTGGCGTCTGGAGAGAGGTCACTGCAGAGTGAAGGAGTGTCCCCATCCAGGTGGCATGTCCCCGAGGAGCTCCCAGCCCTACCACACGAGGCCTGGGCCTGGGGAATAGTTTCCCCACAGTGAGTGGTGGAACCCCCATGCCCGGAGATAGCCAGTGCCCGCTGTAGGGAACAGCATTGTCTTGGCAGGGCCGACAGCCCTGACCCTGCTGATCTGACCTGCTCATCCCATTCCCAGATTTCGCAGGCTGGACGTGGGGAGGGACAACCAGGCTCTGTCCTGGGGGGTGACTTGAAGGTTTCTTCCAACCATCTGTAACTCCGGCAATGGCAGCTCAGCGTCATTAAAAGCCAGACGTGGGGCACGCAGCCAGGGCTCTGGGGAGGGGGAGCTCAGCCAACCTGGGCCCCGCCTGCAGGCCGGGAGTCAGAGGCACCCAGCTAGTGCCCAATCCTGCAGCATCAGCGTGGGTGAGTAAGGTGCTCCCAGTGTTCAAGGGGCTGCATTAGGGGGCAGCGGGGGGAGGGGCCCTAGGTGGCGTGTTCGTTTCAGCGTCGCAGTGTTTCAAGGGGTGGGTGGCTCTTGGAAATCAGCAAAACACGTGTTATGTGGCTTGGGGGCCGCCCCACAGGGGCTCGCAAAGGATTTTTACAAACTTTGCGTCTTTATGGGGGATCAGCAGGGCCTGAAAAGGTGGGATTTTCCCCCTCTTTTTCTATTTTGGTTTAGAACTAGACAAAAATTCATGCCCGTTCCTGCCTGGCTTTGGTTCCCCTTGGGGTGGGCTCTCCAGGATGTTTAGTGAGAGTGGGGCAGGCCAGGAAACACGAATTCCAGAGCCTGAAAAATGGTGAGGTTTTGAAATGGGTTTTAGTTCTGTCTGCACTGGGCAGAACCGAGACCTTTTGAAAATGTGTGTGAGAAAAGCAAGAGAGCGAGAGGCTGACTCTGGCCCCGTCGCTAGGGGTATTCTGGAGTGTCTCTCCACCCAGACCTGGGAAACATTCCCAACCAAAGTATCATTGCAATGGCCCTTTCCCACAAAAAGCTCTAATCTGGTGAAGTGGCATTTTCTGCTGAAAAAAATATTTTGTGGAAAAATTCCCACCCAGCTTTGACGCCGTTGCTGCAGGGGCAGTGTGCGTGTGTTTGTGTGTGTGTGTGTGAATGCGTGTGTGCATGCATGTGCGTGCACGTGTGCGTGCGTGCGTGTGTGTGTGTGTGCATGTGTGCGTGTGTGTGTGTGTGCACGCGCGCGATGGCTCTTTGGCAAAGAGTGCCTTTCTCCCAAGTGTGCAATAGCCATCAGAGTGAAGTGTGGACAAAACTACAGAGTTTTGAAGAGCCTTACTATAGACTCAAAGGCATGTGGGACTGGTGGTTGTCTGGCCTGTGTCAGCCCGGATGCTCATAACTGTCCTTCTGGCTTTAAAACTGAGGAATCTCTTATTGTCTCCAGCCATGCACAGGCCTCTGCAGCCCACTGGGGGGCTCTGTCCATGCCAGAAACAAACTCTAGTCAGCCTGCTTGTAGCCTATGAAAATGATACCAGCCTGACCGTGTTTGTCTGCCACCCCCGCCCTGTCGATCCACCTGGAAATGGTTAAATGCAGCCTGCTGACTCCCCGAGGCAGGGAGATTATCCTACCTGGGCATGGCTCTCTGGAGGGAGAGGATTTAGGGTGTGGGCTGAGCGGGCCAGAAGGAGGAGCCTTCAGAGCAACCCACCCCAAGGAGAACGTCAGAAGTGGCCTTTCTGTTCTCTTATTGTTCACATTTGTTAATAAGGCCAAGCACTGGGGAAGTGGGGTGAGTTGGGGCAGTTCTGTACCAGGCGGGCTAGGTTCGAGCTGCAGTGGAGGAAAAGCACCTGCGCGGTGCAGAGCGATGAAGGGCCTGGTGCAGAGCCAGGGCAAAGACTCCCCTTGGCTTTGGGTCAGACCCTGTGCGTGGAAAGGTGAGTGTTTCAGAGCACTGTGAACATGCGTAAACAGGGGGTAATAATGCGGGCACTACAGCGATCGCTCTTCTGTGCCCTCGTATATCCCCTCCCCCTCTGCCCCACCTGTTTTTCACGTTTCTATTTGGCAAACGGCTACAGTTGTTCACTCCCTCCTGAGGTATGAATGACGCTTAAACCCAAGAGGACTCTCTTTGTTCAGCTGCAATGCATCCTGCTCTCCCTCAGTGCAAAGTATCTGCCAGTGACGAATAGCGGCCCGGCTCTGGGCTTCGTGCTTGTTCAGGAGCAAGATGTTGTGTTTTTGTAGGCCCTACAGAATTATAGACTATTGTTCTTTCTTTTGACGATGGAGCGAGAGGACTTTAAAAAGCAAAAGCAACCCTGGACAACATGGGATCCTTTAGAGTTATAACAGTTGTGAAGACTGGTCATGTTTCTGCCCACAAAACCCGTTTGGCTCTGGAAAAAGAGCAGACACTTTGCTCTAAATTGCTGTTTTCCCTTCTCCACATCTTGGTAATTCCTTGCTAGCAGGGACTCAAATCCCAGAAGAACAGCAGTAAACCTACAGCAGCTAAGGGTGTTTTTCTACTTCAATTATCTCTGATTAAGCCAGCCGGGGCTACCAACACTGCTGCCTGTGGCTGAAACCAGATGTGCGAGACAGATGTGCCAAACAAAGGAGCAAACAGATGCAGAGGAAACTGACAGCGGGCAGGATGGGGTGGGTGAAAATGACTCCCTCTCTCCCCCAAATCCATCATCCGTCCCGCCCCCCTTCTGATCAGCTCTGGGACATTCAGAGTGGATCCCTTCCCCTCCCCTCGGTGGCCGGCTGCAGCTAACTGTTGAGTGGGGCCTTTATTAGGAATTCCTGATAAAAAATTGTGAATCAGTCCCGTGGCACATGGCACAGGGCGCGCCGGCCTGCTGATTGGTCGGATTTTGGTGCAGTCTATTTAGAGCTGTCAGCTGGTGACTGAAAAGTGCAGAGCTCGCCGCGGCAGGGTCAGCGGCTAATGGAGAACGTGGGATGCCTCTGCAGCGTGGTAACTATGACAGCCAGGAGGAGAAGGGGGGGGCTGCTCCAGGTTCTGACAGTTCAGCCCTGAGCAGGTCCCTCGGATGGGGAGTACCGACAGGAGCATCCCTGGTTGCCATGTTAACGGCATAATGGCCTCGTTACTAGGGCGAGCAGCAGGCAGGCACCCGCTAATTAGGCATTTCTCTGCCCCCGCTGTGGTGTCTGCGTGGCTCCCAAGTGCGTAAGAAGGAAGAACAATCACTCGCTCCCTCCCTTCGCAGGCGCTAGGAGTAAACAGCCTGCAATTAGCTCCTAGACATGAGGATGGTTATTACTGTGGGGAAGCCCAGTCGCAGGGGTGAGTTGAGGTCGAAAGCACATGATCCCATCTCTCTAGTGGCAGGGAGTTCCCCAGGGCCTGTGACAGTTCTGTCTTGGTTTGGAGTCCCTGTCCTCACTGGGCATGGCTGTGAGAGGAGGTCATGGTTACAGAGGGAGCCAGATTTGATCCCACAGGGGGGATGTGAATCTCAGAACACAGCCCTTGCACTGGGCTCTGTACCACAGGGCAGCCGGTGGAGGAGGCGGGATGCCAGGGGGATGGGCTCGCAGACCCTGGCATTGCTGTGTCTGCACCCACTGGAGCTTTCTCAGGGCGGGCAAGACCCTCCCAGGGAACAGTAACGAGCCACTGACGTGCCAAGAGGCAGTGCAGGAGGCTCCGTGGTCCAGGTGGTACCACATCAGACCACAGGGTGAAATCCTGGCTCCCACGGGTTCCAGTGGGGCGGGATCCCACGTGGGGCCAGCGCAGAGGTGAGACAGCCGAATGCACATGGGGGGAGCGGGAGCCGGTGCCTGGCACAGCCTGGGGGGCTCCTGGGGCACTCAGCAGCTGGACCAGGCCCAAGGACAAAGCATCATCCAGCCTTGGGATGCCCGTTGGCGCTGGCCTCCTGCTGCCCCTGCCCGTGTCTCCCGCCCCACGCGGGCGCTTTAACTGGCATCTGCTGCTGTCCGCGTCCTTTCTAATCAGCTTAGTGAATGGGATCAAGGGGGGCCGGGGATCAGGCCAGGAGGCAACTCGGGGGTGACGTCAGTGGCAGCCGGAGCATGCAAAGCGCCGGGGTCGGGCAGGGCTCCGTGCCCTGCTCCCTGGGCTGGGGGGAGCCAGCGGGCAGCGGGGCTGTGCTGGGGTAACTGGTGCTGCACCTGGGGAGGGCACCATCATCCCAGCCGAGCCTCTGGCTGTCAAAGCTACATCATCCTGGTGTTGGGGGGCTGTGGGGCCTCATCGGGCACCTTATTGGGATTCTGTCCAAGAACTAACCATGAGTCACCTTTCCGGCCTGAGCGTGTAGGTGAGGCACCTTATTGGGCCCGATACTGAGGGGTGAGTTGCCTTGTCGGGACCAATCCTGCAGGATGCACCACTTTATTGGGCTCAATCCAGTAGGTGAGGTCCCCTGTCGGGTTCCCCACTTATTATTTATTATTTGCATTGCCAAAGTGCCTAGGGCCCCAGTCATGGAGCAGCACCCCGTCGCGCTAGGCGCTGTACAAAGGCAGAACAAAAAGCCAGTCCCCCCCACACTGCAGCAGATGGGAGGGGAGGGTGCTCAGCGCTGGCGCAGCACCGGGAGGCTCCCACACACCCAGGGGCCTGTAACCCTCCCCAGCGCAGGGAGAGAGCAGGAGGTGTCTCTGGTTCCCTATGGGATCGCTGTGGTGAGTTGCTTCTGCCCAAAGAGCAGGGGATGCCCAGGGACCGCCAATGGTACACCCCAGCCCTGGCAGGGTGGGGGGTTAAATGCGACAGGGGATGAACGAGAGGCAAGTGAGACAAGGCTGTGATGCACTGGCTTTGTGTGAGAGGGATGGTGCCCCCTGCTGGCTGCTCAGAGGGAGGATAACAGACCTACTAGTAGTGCTGGCTACTGGCATTTCCCTTGGCTCAAGGGATAGAGGCCTGTGTGTGTAGCACTGAAGAGGCAGCGTTCTGAGCCCGGCACCCCATGTGTGGGAGGTACCTGTGCCCTGTCTGAACCCCAGGGCTTCCCCCTCTCCAGCGGGCTGCAAGGAGCAGGGGATAGGAACCTGCAGTGGAGGGTGCCATGAGGGACAATGACTCTGGCACAACCCCCCCTTGGCTATAACAACTACCACAAAGTGCACACGTGCCAGGGCAGTGGCAGTGATGTGTTACTGTGCAGAAACGGGAGAATTGTCAAGAATAAGCTCAAAGTGTTCAACATTCCCCCTCTATCCAGATGATGTGGTCATAGCCTGTGATGCGGATGAAACATTTTCTACTCCAACCGTAACTCAGGAGGATGTTAAACAGCAGCTACTAGAAGTTAGACATCTTTAAAGCAGCGGGCCAACATAACTTGCTGTCACGGACTCACAGATCGGGCCCACTCTTGGCTCCGTGCGGTCCGTGGGGGGTGCCCCTTTCAGTGCGACAGCCCTTCTCGGGGGTCCACTCTCTCTCGGGGTCAGGCCCCTCCACCTGGAGCTGCACCTCTCGGAGCCTTAGCACGTCTGTCTCTGCCGTGGGCCCCCTCGGGGAGTCCCCTCGCTCTGGGCCCCCGGGGCCTCCACCCCCCGAAGGGGTTGACACAACCCTGTTCTCTAGACTGGAGGGACTCTCAGCCAGTGTAAAACAGGAGGTTTATTGAGAGTTGAACACAGCACAGGAAACTCTCAGGGCCTCAGGCCTGGCCTCCCTCAGCCCAGCACACCCCAGTCTCTCTGCATCCAGGTGGGCTCTGCCTGCCCCCTCTCTCCAGCCCAGAGCCCCCCTGCTCCCAGCTGGGCATCTGATACCTCCAGCCTCAAGCCCCCTCTGTCCATTGTCTTCTCTCCAGGGAAACAGGGTTGTAAACTGGGTCCCCTGGGCCTCCTCTCCCCTCTTCTGTCCTCTGGCCCCTCTGGCTGGACCCGGCTGGTCAGGTCACTGGGGTCCCCTCCCCGCAGCCCATTGTCCTCTCACTGGCCAGAACCGGCTGCGACTCCTGAGCTGGGCCTCCCGATCCCCAGGTCACCGGTCGCTGGGGTCTCCATCCTCCAGGCCATTGGCTGGGGTCCCAAATTCCCTCTCCAGTCCTCTGTAAAAACAAACTCCCTCTCCCCTCCCCTCGTTAAACCCGCAGCACATAGGGAAACTGAGTTCCACTCCCTCTGCACGCAAACCATTGGAAAAACAAGGAAACAACAAGAAAATCCCCCACTTCATCACACTTGCATTCAAGAGTTTTAAAAGAGCTGACCAAGGAGCAATCTGCCCTATTAATGTTGATTTTCTGGAATACTGGGGAAGTTTCAGAAGACAGGAAGAAAGCTAAAGATGGCCAGTATTTAAAGAGGATTAACAGGATGACCAGGATAATTATAGACCTGTCAGTCTGACATTGATCCCAGGCAAAAAAATGGAACGGCTGATATAGGACTTGATTAACAAAAATTAAGGAGGGTAAAATAATTATCTGAAAGAAGAAAATATCACTGTTAACATTTTGCAGATAACACAACGCATGGGAGTAGTACATTGTGAAGAGGACAAGTCACTGAGACAAAGCGATCTGGATCAGTTGGTAAGCTGGGTGCAAGCAAACTGTGTGTTTTAACACGGCCAAAGGTAAAGTCATATAGCTCGGAACAAAGAAAGTCGGCCCCATTTATACTGGGGGGACTCTACCCTGGGAAGCAGAGACCAGTTGGGGGTCATGATGGATAATCAGCTGAACACAAGCTTCCAGTGCGACACTGTGGCCAAAAGGGCTGATGTGATCCTGGGCTGCACAAAGGGGAATCTCGAGGAGGAGCAGAGAGGTTACTTTACCTCTGTGTTTGGCCCTGGTGTGACGCTGCTGGAATCCCGTGTCCGGTTCTGGGGCCCACCATTCAAGGCGGAGGTTGATAAATTGGAGAGGGGCAGAGAAGAGCCCCGAGAAGGATTAAAGGATTGGAAAACCTGCCCTGGAGCGCGAGACTCCGGGAGCTCCATCTATTTAGCTTAACAAAGAGACTGTTCAGGGGTCACTTGATCACAGTCTGTAAGTACCTTCCTGGGGACCAAATCTTTATTAACACAGCGGAAGGTCTAACACGGTCCAATGGCTGGACGTTGAAGCTAGTCTAATTCAGACTTGAAATATGGTGCACATTTTTCACAATGGGAGGAATTAACCTTTGGAACATCTTCCCAAGGGCTGTGGTGGATTCTCCGTCACTGACCATTTTGAACTCGAGATGGGATGTTTTTCTAACAGCTCTGCTCGAGTTCAGACAGGAATTAATAGGGCCGGTCTGCGGCCTGGGCGATGCAGGAGGTCAGACGAGATGGTCCCGAAAGCCCCTTCTGGCTTCGAAGTCTCTAAGAGGAGCAATCAGAGCTCAGCGTACAGCTCGTGTATAGAAACCAACCCTACGGGTCACCCCACGGCACGCTCAACTCGCCCCTGGGGAGGGGAAGAGCGAGCGAACCAGCCACACGCCAGATGTTAATCTTGTCACTTAATGCACGACTGGCGAGAGCTCTGATGCCCCAGGGCGGAGCGTGGGATAGACAAGATTCCAAGGAGAGACAAGAATGGAGAAGAAAAAGCCTCCTCCATTCTGCACCAGGGCTCGGGGAGGTGGTTCCTAGGACGAGATCTCCAACCTCCGTACCAGTGGGTCACACGCTTTGTTGCTTCTGGACAATGTCGGAGCATCCCAGCTCTCTGGAGTGCGCTGAGACCCACAGGTGGGGGTGCTGCCTGCATGCAAACAGCAGGTGCCGTCATTCCAAATCCACTCTGCAAACACCGGCGCACCGGGGACCGGCTCAGCTGGGGCGTGAGAGATTCCCTGCCAGTGAAAAGCCAATGGCCCAATGTTCCCACCTTTCAGGTGACAGGATGGAAGGTAATTTTACAGGATAATAAGATGTAAAACACAGAGGGTTCCCCTCTAGGCAAAACTTCAAGTTACAAAAACAGGGATAAACCTCCCTCTTAGCACAGGGAAAATTCACAAGCTAAAACAAAAGATAATCGAACGCATTTCCTTGCTATTACTTACTATTTCTGTAATATTAGATGTATCATTTCAGTAGGAGCTGGATTACTTGCTTGGTCTCTCCCTTTGTCTCGGAGAGAACCACACACAGCACAAAGCAAAAACTTTCCCCCTTAGATTTGAAAGGATCTTCTCCCCTTATTGGTCCTTTTGGTCAGGTGCCAACCAGGTTATTTGCGCTTCTTAACCCTTTACAGGTAAAGGAGGGATTTGATGCTCCCCTTGGCTGTATGTTCATGACATCCCTCTATGGGGACAGAAACGTGGGAGGAGCAGCCAGTCACTGCAGGCTGACAGCAGCCTGTCCCCAAAGTGCTCTGGAGACGGGCTCAGCCCTGGAGGCAGGGCCGGCTCCAGGGTTTTGGCTGCCCCAAGCAGGCAAAAAAAAGCCACGATCGCGATCTGCGGCGGCAATTTGGCGGGACGTCCTTCGCTCCGAGGCGGAGTGAGGGACCGTCCACCGAATTGCCACCGAATACCTGGACGTGCCGCCCTTCTCCGGAGCGGCCACCCCAAGCACCTGCTTGACAAGCTGGTGCCTGGAGCCGGCCCTGCCTGGAGGCCAGGCTGCCGGGGGGAACGGCTGCAAGAGACACCCTTATTGGAGCAGGGGGCCTGGGCTGCTCTTCGTTCTGCCCATTCCTCGCCCTTCGCTGCTCCATTTGGGGCTGGGGCACCCACGGCCCCAGGAGACACGCCCGCCATAGGCAGCCTGGCGCATGAGATGTGCTGGGGAGGCCAGGGTGTCCCTATGCCCCTCCCCCCACCTGGGTGCTGCAGAGGTGGAGCCTGGGTGCCCCTACGCCTCCCACCCACACCACCTGGTGCTGCAGCGAGCGGGAGACGGCCACGCCCAGAGCTCAAGGATGCGGCCTGCTGAACTGCACGTAGTTCCTGCCTCCCAACTCTGCTGTGTCCACCTCTGCCCGGTGGCCGGCAGGGACCCTGTCATGACCAGGGCTTGGGTGGTCAGGCCTAGTGGTCAGCGTCAGCGTCAAGGTTGGGCAGGAGGGAGGCGCCATAGCCGGAGGCCATCACTGAGTCAGACTCCAGGAGGTCGGAGCCGGGGCAGTCAGAAGCTGGGGCAATGGGATTAGGGGCCCGGACAAGGAGCCAGGAACAGGGCAGGGCGAAGGCCGAGACTGGAAGTCAGGGCGCAGACGGCAGGGTCTGTAGCAGCCGCAAGCCAGGATCCGACTTGTAGCACAGACAATTTTCTGCATCTCCTTCCACCTTAAATACTGCCCTTGGCCCAGTGGGCACCAGAGCTCTCCAGGCCCCTCCAGCTGACCGTGGGGCCGTCGGGAGCTGGGGACGCGGGGCTCAGGATGCGGCAGCGGCCCAAGAGCTCCCGGGCGAGGGTTCAGGCCCCGCAGAGCCTCAGACTCGTGCCTTAGGCAAGCGCTCTGGCCCTTTCTGCATCCCGTGCCCGGGACATGCCCAGCGTAGGACCCCTTTGCAGTGTCGCCCTCCTCACCCGGCCTGTGTCCGTCGGGCTCAGCAAAGGGGATTCCACCAGGGGGCTGCCGGACATGGACACTCCCCGTGGCTCCCACGGGCTCTCTAGCTCCCCGTCTGCACTGCCCTGGGTCGCCACTAGGGGGCGCTGTGACTCGTCCACAATCCAACGACAGGTGAGTGGCAGGTCACGCCAGGCCAGCGCATAAGGCAAAGCGCCAGCCCCCCAGTGTGTGACTGGGGGTGTAACCCACCCTGCGGGGGGCAGGCACAATGGGGCCCGTGGTCAGCCCTGCAGCATCGCCAGCTCTCGCGGGATATCGGCCGGGGCTGGGGCACTCTGGGAGGAGGCCAGAAGCTCCGGCCCCACTGCAAAGGGTAGCTCTGCCCCCCACCATCACCACACCCTGCCTCCTTGGGGATAAACAGCCAATCAGCCCCCCCACACAAACTTTCGCCTCCTCCTGTGGGCAATGGGTCAGCCTGCTCCCTGCTCCCCTGTGACGAACTGGGACTGTTCTTACTGTGGTCTTTGAATGCTGAGTGGGGAGTTTGGCTGGGCTCGGTCTGCATTGGGGATGGGAGACTGGCCTTGAGGGAAGATACCTGAGCAGGTAACATGAGAACCCAGGAGGGGGCTGGAGCGAGGTGACACCTCTGCCTGGGAATTGGACAAAGGCTGGGGGAGGAGACGCTGGGAGAGGGAGAGTTTCAGGAGCTGGCTGGTGTAATGGAGGGGAGCCCAGACGGGGCTCTGACCCCCCAACAGGGCTGTGATGCCCCTGGGACTCCAAGATGGACCTAATTGGGGGGGGTTCCTGTTGTCTGTGCCTGCAAGACCTGTCTTGGACTGTGTTCCTGTCGTCTAAATAAACCTTCTGCTTTACTGGCTGGCTGAGAGTCGTGGTGAATCGCAGGAAGCCGGGGGTGCAGGGCCTTGTGTCCCCCCACACTCTGTGACATCTCCCCCCTCCTGTGAGCAATAGGTCAGTCATAGAACCATAGACCCATAGGGTTAGAGGGGACCTCAAGGGTCATCTAGTCTAACCCCTGCCAATGCAGGACTTGTTGGGTCTAACCCATCCCAGACAGACGGCTCCAGCCTCCTCTCGAAAACCTCCAGTGAAGGGGCTTCCACAACTTCCCGAGGCGTCTGTGCCATTGTCTGACTGCTCTTCCAGTGAGGGAGTTTCTCCTGAGATTGACTCTCAACCTGCTCTGCTGTCGTTTGAACTAGGGCTGTCAAGCGATTAAAAAAATTAATTGTGATTAATCGCACTGTTAAGCAATAAAAGAATACCATTTATTTAATATTTTTGGATATTGTCTACATTTTCAAATCTATTGATTTCAATTACAACGCAGATTACAAAGTGTACAGTGCTCACTTTATATTTGTATTACAAATATTTGCACTCTTAAAAAAAACAAAGAAATAGTATTTTTCCATTCACCTAATACAAGTACTGTCATGCAATCGCTTTATCATGAAAGTTGAACTTACAAATGTAGAATCATGTACAAAAAATAACTGCATTCAAAAATAAAACATTGTAAAACTTTAGAGCCTACAAGTCCACTCAGTCCTATTTCTTGGTCAGCCAATCGCTAAGAGAAACAAGTCTGTTTACATTTTCAGGAGATAATGCCGCCCGCTTCTTGTTTACAATGTCACCTGAAAGTGAGAACAGGTGTTTGCATGGCACTGTTGTAGCTGGCATTGCAAGTATTTATGTGCCAGATGCACTAAGGAGTCGTATGTCCCTTCATGCTTCAACCACCATTCCAGAGGACATGCTTCCATGCAGATGATGGATTCTGCTTGATAACAATCCAAAACAGTGCATGTTCATTTTCATCATCTGAGTCAGATGCCACCAGCAGAAGGTTGATTTTCTTTTTTGGTGGTTCGGGTTCTGTAGTTTCTGCATCGGAGTGTTGCTCTTTTAAGACTTCTGAAAGCATGTTCCACACCTCATCCCTCTCAGATTTTGGAAGGCACTTCAGATTCTTCAACCTTGGGTCCAGTGCTGTAGCTATCTTTAGAAATCTCCCACTGGTCCCTTCTTTGTGTTTTGTCAAATCTGCAGTGAAAGTGTTCTTAAAACAAACAACATGTGCTGGGTCGTCTTCCTAGACTACCATGTCACAAAATGTATTGGAGAATGCAGGTAAAACAATGGAGCAGGAGACATAATTCTCCTCCAAGGAGTTCAGTCACAAATTTAATTAAAGCATTTTTTTAAACAAGCATCACCAGCATGGAAGCATGTCCTCTGGAATGGTGGCTAAAGCATGAAGGGGCATATGAATATTTAGCGCATCTGGCACATAAATACCTTGCGATGCCGGCTACAAAAGTGCCATGCGAATGCCTGGTCTCTTTTCAGGTGACATTGTAAACAAGAAGCGGGCGGCATTATCTCCCATAAATGTTAAACAAGCTTGTTTGTCTTAGCGATTGGCTGAACAAGAAGTAGGACTGAGTGGACTTGTAGGCTCTAAAGTTTTACATTGTTTTGTTTTTGAGTGCAGTTATGTAACAAAATAAATCTACATTTCTAAGTTGCATTTTCACAACAAAGCGATTGCATTACAGTACTTGTATGAGGTGAAGTGAAAAATACTATTTCTTTGGTTTGTAACGTTTACAATTCAAATATTTGTAATCAAAAGTAATATAAAATGAGCACTGTACACTTTGTATTCTGCGTTGTAATTGAAATCAATATATTTGAAAATGTAGAAAAACATCCAAAAACATTTAATACATTTCAATTGATATTCTCTTGTTTAACAGTGTGATTAAAACTGCGATTAATCATGATGAATTGTTTTAAATCGTGATTAATTTTTTTGAGTTAATCACGTGAGTTAACTGCAATTCATCGACAGCCCTAGTTTGAACCCACTGCCTCTTATCCTGCCCCCTGTGGCAATAGAGAACAACTTTTCTCCATCGTTTTTTGTGGCAGCCTTTCAAGTATTTGAAGACAGCTATCATGTCCCCTCCCCCTGCAATCTCCTCTTTTCCAAACTGAACATGCCCAGTTCCTTCAGAAGAGAGCAACCCCCAAACCACAGGCCAGGATCACAGGGTGGTGAAGTGTGGGGCGTGGGAGCTAGGGGGCTGGGCAGTCCTAGGCCCGCCTGCTCCAGAGCCGGGGGTGCTCAGCAGGGCCGCCCGGGGGTGGGGGGGAGACGACAAGTGGGGCAATTTGCCCCAGGCCCCACAGGGGCCCCCACGAGAATATAGTATTCTATAGTATTACAACTTTTTTTTATGGAAGGGGCCCCCGAAATTGCTTTGCCCCGGGCCCCCTGAATCCTCTGGGCAGCCCTGGTGCTCGGTCCATTGCTCTGGGTGAAGAAGCCAGGACCGGGCTGCTTCCCACGCAAGCGGTGCAGGGCATGGGCCCACGGGGCAGCAGGGGGCGGCTGGCTCATCGGACAGATGGAGGGGGTGGATAAGGACATGCCCGAAGAGGAAACGCCGGCTGCCGAGGGGCCCTTCAATCTAGCGGAGAGAGCCGGACAGGACAAGAACCAGCAGCCGGAAGCTGAAGCCAGACAAAGTCTGGTTAGAACCTGGACACCGCCTGGCAGCAGCGCGGGGGAGTAACCCCTGGAACCCGCCCCCCAGGATGGGGGGACACGCCCAGGCCAGCTGCAGTCACTGGACTCCGGATGGGGTGACAGGGTGGAAGTCTCCGGCCTGGGCTCTGTGGGTCTGGGAGTTATGTGCTGAGAAGGTGAATCGGCCCTGGGGATGGAGGCTTCGGCCACCATCAGGTCCTGTGGCTGCTCTGGCCTCGGCCACTCCCCCATGGCCCCCCGTTTGCTTGCTGCAGTGTTAAGTTGTTTGGATTCCCGGGGCTCTGGCCAGGGAGAGGTTATAGCCGCTTTGCTGAGTCACCAGCGCTGGCTGTTTATTCCTGTGCTGGCCCAGACGGGGCCAGGGCGCTCCCGCCCCAGGGCCGATTCCCGGCAGAGCGTCCTCCCGAGCCGCTGTGCACCAGGCAACCGCCTGCCTTCCTTCCATGCATGCAGCAGCTCACTGCCGGGGCCGTGCGGGATCTGGCTGGGTCTGGGGAGGAGCAGGGGGAGCCTTGCCGGCGTGGGAGTGGAAGCGTGGTCATTACAGCCCAGCTGGGGCCTCCCCTCTCCCCCTCTCAGTCCCACTCTGACGCCCCAGTTTCAAGCCTTGTCCACTTCATCGCCCTGGTCAGGTGGTCTATAGCAGACGCCCACCACGACATCGCCCTTGTTCCTCTCGCCTCTAAACTTAACCCAAAGACTCTCAACAGGTTTTTCTCCAGTTTCATGCTGGAGCTCTGAGCAATCGTACTGCTCCCTGACATACAGTGCTTCCCCTGCTCCTCGGCTTGCATCTCCCTTGCTCTGCTCTGGCCTCTACCTCCAGCCGCCCCATAACTCAGCTCCCCTCCCACTGAGAGCGGCAAGGTCCCCGCCGTTCCTCAGCGGGGTGAAGTAGTGGGTCTCTGAGCTCCCCTTGGCTCTACAAAGCCGCCACCTGAGAGGCCTGAGGTGATGCCCCGGAACGGCATGGGCCAGGGCTCTCTGTCCTGTGGGTACAGTGGCGCGGAGCACGACTGGGAGGATCTGGAGACAGACCCGGCTGGGCTGCAGCCCTGGCCCTCCCTGGCCCGTAGCAGGGGGTGGGTGCCTGGCTAGCCGGCTGGATTAGGGTTACCATAGTTAACAAATAAAAAAAGAGGACCCGCCACGGGGTCCTGGCCCCGCCCATTTCCCCACACCCCCCAGCCCCGCCCCAACTCCGCCCCAACCCCGCCTTAACTCCACCCCCTCCTCCCTCCCACTCCCAGCCACGAGGAAAGAGCTGCCCGAGCGCTACCGGCTTCACGGTTTGCCCCCAGACCCTGCGCCCCCGGCCGGCGCTTCCCCAGCACAGCTGGAGCCCGGGAGGGGAAGCGCCCAGCCGGGGGTGCAGGGTCTGGAGGCTGCCCGGCAAACCGTGAAGCCGGTAGCGCTTGGGCTTCGGGCAGCCCCCGTGCCTCCGGACCCTGCGCCCCCAGCCGGGCACTTCCCCTCCCGGGCTC
>NC_048308.1:671558-765328 GCF_013100865.1 Trachemys scripta elegans | reverse complement strand
TGGAGAGAGGCTGGGCCCCACGGCGGACGGAGGGGCGGGGCTGGAGAGAGGCTGGGCCCCCACAGCAGACGGAGGGACGGGGCTGGAGAGAGGCTCAGCCTGGGACCCCCAGTGACCCGCAGCCTGCGACCCCGGCCACAAGCTGCCCCTTCCCCACCAGCCCCAGATGCTGCCCTGGGAGAACCTCACCCTCTGGGCATGGCTGGCATTGCCAGCAGGGCGCTGGCTTGGCCTAATTGCCTTCTGGACTCAGAGGGGATGAGGGTGAGGTGGGCAGGTAGACGGACCCATCTCTTACGGGGTCCAGCCACCTACTCAGAAAAGCTCCCTTTCCCCCCAAGGGCCACGAGGAAGAGGGGGTCCCTCGAAGGGGAACCCAAAGGCAAACCCACCCCCACCCCCGTTGTGCACACCGCCCCCCGCCTGGCACGCCCCGGCGGGCTCTAATGGTAGTGGTTATTCATGTTGTTGATGTGGGAGGCGGCCATGGCGCTGAAGGGGGCGGAGGGCTGCAGGCCGTGGCCGGGGTAGAGGGTGGGGGCGGACCCCGGCCAGTAGGAGAAGCTGGTGGGCGTCACCCCCGAGGCCATGAGGTTGAGTTTGGAGATGCCCGAGAAGGGCAGGGGCGCCAGGTTGCCCTGGAACTTGTAGAGGGCGTGGTCGGGGGCGGCGGGCTGGCAGACCTGCGCCAGGCCCTGGAAGTCGAACTTGTAGGCGTAACGCTTCCCGTGCACCTTGGTCATGATGTTCTTGTCGTAGTAGTAGCGCAGGGCCCGGCTCAGCTTGTCGTAGTTCATGTTGGGTTTGCTCTTGCGCTCGCCCCAGCGCCGGGCCACCTCGTCCGGGTCGATCAGCTTGAACTCCCCGTTGGTGCCCTCCCAGGCGATGCAGTTCAGGTTGGCGCGGTCCGACAGGAGCTCCAGGAGGAACTGCCACAGCTGGATCTGCCCGCTGCCTGCGAGGCCAAGGGGCAGGCGGTTAGCGGGACTGCGCCCGGCGGGGGGGGTCCGAGCCTGTAACCTGGCGCGTCGCCCCTGGGGCAGACGGACATGGGTCCTCACGGGGCTATGCCCAGCCCTGGCTCTTCACCCAGCCCCTCCACAGCCCCCGGGGTCCCATCCATCCCTGGCAACTGCCACATGGGGGCCACTGCGGGAGCCCCCGGGGAACCACACTGACCATCAATTTCCATAGCAGGGCTGGGGGCAGGGGCTGGCACTGGACAAGTCCCACCCCCCTCTCCCCCCACCTGAAGGTCTGGAGAGCTTCCCCGAGAGCAGCGCGTTGTGGGGACGCCCCAGCCGTGCCCAGCCCAGGAGTTACAGGCACGGGCTTGGAAGGTGATCGCCCGCGCGCCCGAGAAGCCCCAGAGCCGCCGCTCCCTGGTGCTGCCCGATGTGGGTCCTGTGGAGGGAGGGGTTCACCCGCTTTGTGTGATGAGGGGGGTAGTTTCTTGTTTTTCCTTGTTTCCTAGGGGGGATTTTCTTGGGTTTCCTATGGTTTGAATGCAGAGGGGGTGGGACTCAGTGTCCCTGGGTGTTGCTGATTTAACGAGGTGAGGGGAGAGGGAGTTTGTGGTTACAGAGGATCGGAGAGGGACCTTGGGACCCCAGCCAATGGCCTGGAGGATGGAGACCCCAGCAACTGGTGACCTGGTGACCCGGAGACCCAGCTCAGAGTCACAGCCGGTTCTGGCCAGTGGGAGGATAAGGGGCTGCAAAAAGAGGAGAGGAGGTCTGGGCGACCCGGTTTACGACCCTGTTTCCCTGGAGAGAAGACAATGGACAGAGGCGGGGCCTGGGGCCGGTGATCTCAGATGCTCAGCTGGGAGCAGGGGGGCTCTGGGCTGGAGAGGGGGAGCAGGCAGAGCCCACCTGGATGCAGGGAGACTGGGGTGTGCTGGGCTGAGGGAGGTCAGGCCTGAGGCCCGGAGAGTTTCCTGTGCTGGGTTCAACGCTCAATAAACCTCCTGTGTTACGCTGGCTGAGAGTCGCTCTGGGCTAGAGAACAGGGTTGCATCAACCCCTTTGGGGGGTGGAGGCCCCGGGGATCCGGAGCGAGGGGACTCCCTGAGGGGGCCCACGGGAGAGACAGACGTGCTATGGCTCAGGGAGGTGCGGCTCCAGGAGGTGGAGGGGCCTGACCCTGGGAGAGAGTGGACCCCCGAGAAGGGCTGTCGCACTGAAAGGGGCACCCCCCCCACGGACAACACGGGGCCAAGAGTGGCACGATCTGTGAGTCCGTGACACCTGCCTGCCCCAAGTCCCTGTGCCCGGTAACTGGGGCCGTCTGGCAGCGGGGTCAGTGCCCTGTGTGGACAGGTCCCAGAGAAACACGTCCAGCCCATAACCAGCAGTGTGCTGCCCCCAAGTGGAGGAAACCAGCAACGCCACAAATATGATTAGAGAGACAGGGCGGGAGAGGAGATGTCTGTTGGAGCAGCTTGTGGTGGGGATGTGATGTGTTCGAGCCGCAGGGAGCCCTTAATGCAGGTGGAACAGAGTGTTTAGCGCACGTAGTTAGCACATGTTGTACGGGCCCATTGAATTGTCTCCTTAGAATTGGTACGGCAACCCCCAGCTTTTCATGTGCTATGTATCTATCTCTGCCTACTGTATGTTCCACTCCAGGCATCCGATGAAGTGGGGTCTAGCCCACGAAAGCTTATGCCCAAATAACTGTGTTAGTCTCTAAGGTGCCACAAGGATCCTCGTTGTTTCTGCTGATACAGACTAACACGGCGACCCTCTGAAACCATTCAAGGGGGCGTGGCTGGTTAAGAGCTGTGCAGTCAAAACCGGGGGGCTGCTGGGTGACAGACTGTTGTAATGAGCCATAAATCCAGGGTCTCTGCTCAGTCCGGGTGATGAACTGAAGCTCACCGGCTCTGTCTTTTTCAAGCGTTGTGCAGGTTCTCTCTGAGGACCAGGACGGAGCGGGGGTCAGACATGGGGTGATCACGGTGGTGTTCCCCCGCAGGTGACGGGGTGGTTTTGTCTTGGATCATTTTCCTGTGTGAGTTCATTCGAGAGCACAGGGGTTGTCTGGTTTCACCACATCACTGTTCTGGGGGCACTGGCTGAGACACACCACATGTTGGAAGGGGCGTGTGTGGGACCATGGATCTCGAAAGGCGGGGTGTGCTGGGTGTTGATCATTGTATGACACCCTGTCACTCGCGGGTGAACATGTTTCACAGCGCGATCGCTCTGTGTCTGGACAGAGACACTGGATTTATGGCTGATTACAACAGGCTCTAACCCCCTCTGCTTGTCCTATGACTGCAAAGGTGTTAACCAGCCCCTCCGCCTTGACTGGGCCCTTACAACACATGCTAACTACATGCGCTAAACACGCAGTTCCTTTGTGTCTAGCTGACACTGGGAGAGCCTTTCCCAGCCCTGCGAGCGCCTGTGTGGCTGGGAAGCTCCTCTCTGTCCCCAGCAGGAGTGGGTCCGTCCAATAGAAGATTTCACCTGCCCGGCTGTGTCTCTCTAACACCCTGGGACCGACGGAGCTACAAGGAACGCTGCAGACAACAAATACTATTAACATTTCTATGGGGGCCACGTTGAGCCCCCAGCCACATGCCCTGCCCCCGGTCAGTGCTGTACGAACACGTAGTGCGAGTCCTGCCCCCAGAGCCTGCAAAAAACTCAGCAACAAGAGGGGCTGCATTGGGGAGGGGGGAAGAGGTCAAACACCGCAGGAGACATGACTCTGTTTTTACTGCAGAGTCACATACATCAACAAAACGGCCCCCGTAACATCCCTCTGGGTGCTGTGTGTGTGTAACATACTTGTGTGTGCCCGAGTGTGTGACATACCTGTGTGGTGCTGTGTGTGTGTAACATACCTGTGTGTGCCTGAGTGTGTGACATACCTTGTGGTGCTGTGTGTAACATACCTGTGTGTGCCCGAGTGTGTGACATACCTGTGTGGTGCTGTGTGTGTGTAACATACATGTGTGTGCCCGAGTGTGTGACATATCTGTGTGGTGCTGTGTGTGTGTAATATACATGTGTGTGCCCGAGTGTGTAACATGCCAATGTGCGAGTAACATGGGCATGTGGTGCTGTGTGTGTAACATACATGTGTGTGTCTGTGAGTGTGTAACATGCCCATGTGCACGTAACATACTTGTGTGGTGTTGTGTGTGTGTGTGTAACATGCCCATGTGATGCTCTGTGTGTGTGTAACATGCCCATGTGCATGCAACATACCCATGTGGTGCTGCGTGTGTGTAAAATACCCTTGCGTGCCCATGAGTATGTAAGATGCCCATGTGCATGTAACATACCCATGTGGTGCTGTGTGTAACATACCTGTGCGTGCCCGTGAGTGTGTAACATGCCCATGTGGGTGTAGCATATCCGTGTGGTATTGTGTGTGTGTGTAACATGCCCATGTGGTGCTGTGTGTGTAACATACCTGTGTGTGCCTGTGAGTGTGTAACATGCCCATGTGGGTGTAGCATATCCGTGTGGTGTTGTGTGTGTGTGTGTAACATACCCATGTGGTGCTGTGTGTGTAACATACCCATGTATGCCTGTGAGTGTGTAACATGCCCATGTGCGCATAATATACTTGTGTGGTGTTGTGTGTGTGTGTGTGTAACATGCCCATGTGATGTTCTGTGTGTGTGTAACATGCCCATGTGCATGCAACATACCCATGTGGTGCTGCGTGTGTGTAAAATACCCATGTGTGCCCATGAGTATGTAACATGCCCATGTGCATGTAACACCCATGTGGTGCTGTGTGTAACATACCTGTGCGTGCCCGTGAGTGTGTAACATGCCCATGTGGGTGTAGCATATCCGTGTGGTATTGTGTGTGTGTGTAACATACCCATGTGGTGCTGTGTGTGTAACATACCTGTGTGTGCCCATGAGTGTGTAACATGCCCATCTGCATGTAACATACCCATGTGGTGCTGCGTGTGAGCACAATGCACCCAGGTGCCCGTTTCTGTGTGCGCCGCTCCCTCTGAGACTGCGGCCTCCCACCACAGCAAGTCCCCGCCAGGCCGATGACCCAGCACCCAGAAAGGGGACGCTGGAGATCGCAGGAGACAGGGCCTCCCGGGAGCTGGGCCTTGCCTGGGGGCTCCCAAACGTTTTACTTGGGAGACCTGCCAACCACATTTTGTCTTTTTGTGACCCCCACTCAGGGTTCTAGCGGTGGGGGGGCAAAATCTGAGGCCAGCGTCCTCCTCCTCGCTGTGCCAAGGGGACACCCTCTGCCCCAGCACCACCCCCACATGCTGGCCCAGCGCCGAGGGCAGGCGCTGGTGGTCTGGAGAGTTAGCGTGCCCCTCACTCACCCTGCAGCGGTGGCTTTGTCCCGGGGCTAGGCCCAGCTCCCTGCTCCAGGCCTTGCGACCTGATGTAAACCTGAGGGCAACCAGGCCCAGCCCTGCAGGACAGCAGCTGCCACTATGGGGTCAGTGCAGGGCAGGCTCGCTCTCCAACATCTCCCCTTCCCCCAGGGCTTCCCCTCTGCACCGGGCCTGTGACCATCTGGAGCCTTCAGCGAGCCACCACTTGGGAAACTCTGGCCTAGACTGTGGAACTCCCTGCCACAAGACAGAAGAGACACCGGGCTTCAAAGTGAATCTTCTCCCTGTGCCTTAGCTTCCCCTCAGTCAGCTCTTCACACAGAGACATCCAGTGTACCCCTGACACACGGCCACCCCCGACGTGCCCAGAAACCAAACTACCTGTAAGCTAACCACCTCTTTTCTCCTGCCGGCGGGGAAGGAAGAGAGAGAGACAGTGATTGTTATTTCTACCCGAAACACTCGGGAGGGGTCAGGCACTGCCAGACAGTAACAGACAAACAGAGGCTAAACTCCAATGGAATTCAGTGGGGATCTTGTCTGAGTCTGGACTGAGCAAAAGTGATAAAGGGTCTGAGGACTGGGCATGTGTGTGTATGAGAGAGAGAGAGAGAGAGAGAGAGAGAGAGAAATGGATGTGTGTGGCTGTGTGCATGATATGTGTGTGTGTGTGTGTGTGTGTGTGTGTGTGTGTGTGTGTGTGTGTGTGTGTGAAAGAGAGAGAGAGAGATGGATGTGTGTGTGTGTGTGTGCATGTGATGTGTGTGTGTGTGTGTGTGATAGAGTGTGTGTGATAGAGTTTTGTGAGAGAGATGGATGTGAGTGATTGTTGTGTGTGATGGTGTGTGTGTGTGTGTGTGATGGGTGTGTGTGTGATGGATGTGTGTGTGTACATGTGATGTGTGTGTGTGATGGATGTGTGTGCGTGTGTGACATGGGTGTGTGTGTGTGCATGTGATGTGTGTGTGACATGGGTGTGTGTGTGTGCATGTGATCTGTGTGTGACATGGGTGTGTGTGTGCATGTGATCTGTGTGTGTACATGTGATGTGTGTATGTGATGGATGTGTGAGTGTGACATGGGAGGTGTGTGTGCATGCAATCTGTGTGTGTACATGTGATGTGTGTATGTGATGGATGTGTGTGTGTGCGTGTGTGATGGATGTGTGTGTGACATGGGTGTGTGTGTGCATGTGATGTCTAAGGCACCCAGCTGGGTGGCCGGCCAGTGCACACGCATGTCTCGGTGTGGGAGCTGGGTTTGAAAGCGTCTCCTCCGGGAACTGGGCGCCGGTTGTGCTAGTCTCACCTGCAGCCAGGGGCGCTGGTTCGACTGGAGAGCCCCCGGCTGCCTGGAGACTTTGCACTCAGCTCCTGGGGCAGGCGCCCTGATAGTCAGCCCTCCATGGCTAGCAAGCAGAGCCGGCTGAGGGACGAGTTGACCCAGTTCCGAAAAGAACCAGCCAGCCCCTGAGCAGGTCCCTGTCCCGTATCCCGCCACCAGCCTGCCTGCCCTCTAGCCACAGTGCTTAGGCCCCACAGCAGAGCACTGGCTCACGCAGACCCAAAGCAGACAGCTGGGCACAGGCACTCGCTTGCCTTCGGCTGCCACAAGCCAAGGCAATTGCTGAGGAAGGACCCCACTTCCCATGGTGGGCAGGAGCCGGGAAAGGAGTGGGAGCGGGAGTGGGGGGAGGGTGGTAGAAAGGCCAGTGCAGTTCAGCCTCCCAGCCCCATGGATTCCCCCCCACCCAGCCCCACACACTGCCCCCAAGTTGGAGATTGTTCACTGCTGCACCCAGAACCCCTGCACACCCCAGCATGGACGGGTTCCCCCCCACACACACAGTTTACTGAAGCTAGTGGGACAATATGCAACCATCCCACCAGCAGAGATCCCTGGTTCCCCATTGACCTCGGCCAGTTCCTGGTGCATTTAACGTGTGCTCCATCGATATGGCATAGAGCACACACCTTACCAAAGTCAGTGTCTGTTCCAGGTATGCAGTTACCTCTGTCAGCCAAACTTGCTATCTCAGCAAAGTCTGAAATCAGGTTTGTTTGACAAGACCTATGTTGGCCTCATTCATTATATTCCTGTCCTTTATGTCTTTACCAGCTGAATCCCATGGGAGTTTTTCCATTGTTCTGCCCAGTGCTGAGGTCAGACTAATGAGCCTATGGTTACCTGGGTCATCCCACTTGCCCTTTTCAAATATTGGCACAACATCAGCACTTTTCCTGTCT
Source organism: Trachemys scripta elegans (assembly GCF_013100865.1). Classification (NCBI taxonomy): domain Eukaryota; kingdom Metazoa; phylum Chordata; order Testudines; family Emydidae; genus Trachemys; species Trachemys scripta. Next base: position 757,741 of record NC_048308.1, on the reverse strand, counting down.
TCTGGTATTTCCCTTGTATTCCAAAATTTCTTAAAAATTAAGACGAGTGGGCCAGAAATCTCCTTAGCCAACTCTTTTAAGACTCTTGGGTGCAAGTTATCTGGTCCTGTTGATTTAAAACTATTTAGCCCTAGTAGATGTTGTTTAACATCCTCCTGAGTTACTAATGGAGTGGAAAGTACTTCATCTTCCTCATGTGATACAAGTACATCAGCCTGCTTCTTTCCAAATATAGAACATAAATATTTATTGAACACTTCTGCCCTTTCTGCATCATTAACAATTTCACCATCTCTATCTAGCAACGAGCCTGTACCATTACTAGTATTTCTTTTGTTTATAATATACTCTAAAAACTCCTTAATTTCCTGCCAGCCATGGATTTTTCCCTGATGTCTTCGGCTTCCTTTATCAATTTTCTATACTTCACTACTTCTAATTTATATCAATTGTAATCTATTTCCTCTTTTCCCCATTTGTTAGTATGGCTTTTTTTTATTTCCAACTGCTGCCTTCACCTCACCACTGAACCAGGATGGGCTTTAAGTCAAAGTTGTCCTTTAGCAATTGTGGAACCGTGGCTTTTTGGCCATGGAACGCTTCACAAATTTGCGTGTCATCCTTGCACAGGGGCCATGCTAATCTTCTCTGTATTGTTCCAATTTTAGTATATGTGGCCACCGAGTAAACTCTTCTTAAAGAGCTCCCAATTTTCACCTACGTTCGTCTCTAAAATTTTCCTCCCAGACAATGTCACTGATTTTTTCCTCAGCTTTGGGAATCAGCCCTTTCGAAGCAGCAGGAATATCTGTGACTGGTTGGGATTGTCCTCTGTTCCCCCCCCCCCCCCATTGGTTTCCTAAGAGTCGGGGTACCACGAATAATAGCGCAGATGATGTTTTCCCTTTCTCAATTTCATCCCATAACTCCCAGTTCAGCCCCCAGTGCCCTAAATACCCCCCCTCCTTCCTCAGAGTTTGCACCCTTCAGCTCCTTGCAGACAGTGACCCCTTAGTCGTGTCCTATCCAGGTCCTGTGACGTGCTCTGAGTTTGTCAATATCTTCCTGGTAATGCGCTGCCCAGAACAGGATGTGGTGTTACCGGCCCACCAGTGTTAGCAGCACTTGGGGCCTGGCGCAGAGCAAACCACGCCAGCCCGTGTTTTCAAACGCTTGCTCTGAGTGTTCAAACTGTTGGCTGGCCCAGGGGCCCCGTCTGTGCCCCCAGTGCTGCCTGTCTGGGGTTAGCACGGGGGCCGATGCGTGGGAATTTAACCCCTGCTATGCCCCAGGCCTAGGGTGCAATGGGTCTGCGCACGCAGCCACGCACTCCGCTGGGATGGCCGATACAAGGGTGTGCCATTCTGGAACGCGGGCTCCTCAGACCACAACATTGTGGGGGGCACGGGCCAGAGTGGATCAGACCGGGGGTCCATCTAGCCCAGTGTCCTGTCACCCATAGGATACCCTGGTTATTTGCTGTGATATTTGCTGTAACAGCTCTGGAGAGTCTTGTTCTCCTATGAATCATCCATGCAAACAATCCTTACAAAAACCCTGCTAGCCTCCCGCTGCGCGGATATCTTGTGGCAGCGAGTTCCGCTGGTTAATGTGCGTTGTGTGAACACCTTTCCGGGGCTCTGTTCTGAATTTGCCCCTTTCATTGACTGGCCGGTTGTCCTGGTGTCATGAGACAGAGTGAAAAGAACTCCCTGGTCCAGCCCAGGCGTGAGTCTGTATGTGTCTGGCATGGTCCTGTCCTCAGGGAAGCCAACCCCGGGGCGTCCCCTCTCGCTGCCTAGCAGATCGGTTCAATCCGGCTGCCCGTGCACCCCCGGGAGCATCCCCTTCCTCCCAGTATCAGGGGCTGAGCCGGCCCACAGAGCCGGGCAGACTGAAAGGTCCCCCCTCCGCCCAGCCTCCCCGCCTGCAGCTCCTGTCAGCAGCCGCCGCATCCCCGCCCTGCCCCGCCGAGCCGCCCAGCCAGGGCGCTTCCCCCGCCTGCTCTCGGTCCTCTCCCGCTGTCTCCGGGGCTGGGTTTGCATGAGCGAGGCCCTAGCTCTGCTCGCCGGGTGCTGCAGCTCCGAGCCGAGGGAATGCAGGGGGCAGGAGCGCAGGGTTCTCGGGGAGCCACACCCCAAAGCGCCCAGCGGGGGGAGGCTGCGGCTCCGGGCTGCGTTCAGACGAGAGCTCCTAGCCCAAGGCTGCTCCCGTTCACACCAACCCCAGGCAGTCACGGGGAAAGCGAGGCAGGGGAGGGGGGTGCGAGAGATAGACAGCCCCACCCTGGCCACTGCAGCTCCCTGGATAGGGCGGCCCTGAGCTCTGCCCCCGGATCATTGTACAGGGGCCGGGAGACCTTTCAAACCTGGCCAGTGGGTTACTCACAGGCACCGCTGAATTCATACTTCTCCGCGGGTGCCTGGCCGGGCCCGTAGCCGGGAGAGGGAACGGGCCGGGTAACAGGGACCCTGGCCGGGCCCGGAGACAGGGGGAGGGAACGGGGGTAACAGGGACCCTGGCCGGGCCCGGAGACAGGGGGAGGGAACGGGGGTAACAGGGACCCTGGTCGGGCCCGGAGACAGGGGGAGGGAACGGGGGTAACAGGGACCCTGGCCGGGCCCGGAGACAGGGGGAGGGAACGGGGGTAACAGGGACCCTGGCCGGGCCCGGAGACAGGGGGAGGGAACGGGGGTAACAGGGACCCTGGCCGGGCTCGCAGACAGGGGGAGGGAACGGGGGTAACAGGGACCCTGGCCGGCCCGGAGACTGGGGGAGGGAACGGGGGTAACAGGGACTCTGGCCGGGCCCGGAGACAGGGGGAGGGAACGAGGGTAACAGGGGCTCTGGCCGGCAGAAAGGGTTGGTGAGGGTCAGACCGGGGGGTTCATAGGGCGTTTTCTGGGCACGGTAATTAGATGGTGTCGCCTCGGTGCCCGACACACCCAGATTAGGTGCCTGCTCCGTCTTTATCTGACCAGCCCCCAGAGTCCTGGGCAATTCCCCCACCCAACTCGAGAGGCTGCTGCCCCCGGCATCCAGCCTGCAGCCGCCCCGACCCCCGCCCAGCCTTGTCTGTCCGGGCGCTACAGCCTCTGGTCTCAAATCCTCACACACACACCCCGCGCCACACCCTGAGCGGTCCATACACTTCAATAGCGCCCGATTTCATCGCGTGCCACAAAGCGCCGTTCGGACACTGGGGCTAATGGGAACAAACCCAAAGAACCGGGTATGAACCGGGACAGAACAGCCTGGCGTGGCGTCCCGGGTCTCTGTCAGCCGCCCGCCAGCTCCTCTGGGGTTTGTTACTCCGGGGGGGTCGGGTTCGGGTTGTTCTGTCCACACCCCGTTTATACCGATCATTGCTGGTGACGGTGTGTTGACAATAGCCAGTGGGTCCAAGAAAAGCGGTTAAACCGTTTGGAGAACATTTCAGCGGCGCGGAGTCTGTCCGCCCCGCACACACACGGACTGACCCGCGCCGGGTAGCCGCGGGGTCGGGGAGAGCGGCCGGGGCCGGTTCGCTATTGCGCCTCCGTATTCCACCCCCCGTTTCCCCTCGAGCTCCGTTTGGCGAACGCGGCGCCGGGACATTCGGCTCCCGGGACCCACAAGCCAGAATTTAATCCCGGGTGAATCCACAGGCGGGAAATAATCGAGAACCGGGCGTGAATGGCCAGATGCGGATCAGATGGAGGGCCAGGGCTCCGGTTTACAAGGGACGGTGATTTAAAGGGAGCGAGGGGACAAGAGTCTGTCCGAGGGGCAGATTTAGAGGCGGGCGGGTTTGAGGGGGTTTCTTCGGGCTCGGTTTGGTTTAAATCTAACTCGCTCTAACGGTGTTTGTTACGTTGGACAGCTCCTTCCGCCGGGTCCTGCGATTGTGTTTATTAATCCCTGGGACTCGAGCTAACGGGCAGATCTCGTGTGAGTCCAGCGGTCCCGAGTGGCCTCCAGCCTCTCCCCGAATCCCCACCTCCAAAGTTGATCCCGCACCAAACGATCACATCGAAACTCTCCTCTGGAAACCCCGAGGGCGCGTGGCTCAGACTCCGCGTTAAGCGCACGGGAGTTCGCAGCCAATTCGGATTCCAGTTCGGCCAGCCCCTTGGGCTACCCTGCCCCCAGCTCAGGCGGTGGGGTTTGGGGGTGCAGGGTGGGGCGGGAGTTTCCCTTCGTTGTTTCCAATAATCCGGCGGGGTTTGGCAGAAGCTGGAGGCTCTGGGTCAGGAGGAAAATGTTGGTTTCGGGCTCCGCTCCCGCCCGGGGTTTCCAGGGAAAAACGAATTACCACATACACCCCCCCGGCCCCCGAAAACAAAGCCCGCGTCTCCCAGCTGATGGGAATCCAATTCTCTGGGTCCCGGCCCCGATGCCGCGGAGCTAAATTCCGGGGTTTGAAAAGCGTCCGCCCCACCCGTGCAATTTCCCCGCGCGTGGGAGAGGGGATCCCCGTCTCTGCAGGGTCCTCCTGCTTCTTTGCTTCCCCCTCCCCCCCCCCCCAAAGGGCTGTGTTTCCAGCCTGGCCCCAGTGCCGGGGCGGGGGGCGAATACCCCTGTCCTGCTCCGGCAGGGTTCCTCACCCGCCGCAGGAGCCCGAGCGGCCCGGCAGACCTAGGCTGCGCTGCGGAGCGCCGTGTAAACGCTCCCAGTTGGCTCGGCCGGGCGAGGTGCGCGCAGAGGGGCCCGGCGGGAAGGACGGACGTGGCGCCCTTACCTTTCTGCACGCCGGGGCTGAGCGAGCCCCACGCCGGGCTCTTCCCCTCCTTGAACAGAGTCTCGCCAACTGGATCTGGAGCGGAGACAGAGACGCGTTCGCACGGGGCCAGCTCCCAACCCGCTCCGGAGTCGCTTTGCCGCTCCCCAGCGCCGGCTGGGCGGCTTTTAAAGCGCTGCCCGGTCCCCAGCCCCCCGCGCGCCGGCGGCCGCTTCCCCCCCCGCTGGGGCTATGAAGCCAGGAAACGCGTCCAGGAAAAAGGAAATCCGATTTCCGACCGAGCCCGGGGCGCTTTAAATAGGGCTAAAAACGCCGCCGCCCGGGCAGGGAGCGGCGGCCAAGGGGAGCAAGGCGGTGCCTGGCAGGGGGTGGCGGACGATGAAGCGCCAAGGAGCCCGGCTGCCGGCTCGGGGAGCCGGGGGAGACGCGGGAAGCCCCGGGAGCCCATCCCCGTGCCCTCAGGGCGGGGGCGGGGGAGCGAGGAGCGGGCGGCGGGCCCCGTACCTGGCAGGTACATGTTAAGCAGCAGCGGCTGGGCTCCGGCGCCGTGTCTCATGGCAGCTCTGGGAGCGGCCCGCGGGCTGCATGGTTTATTATTGCGGCCCCGCTGAGCAGGGCGCCGCCGGGGGGGGGGAACCGGCCGCGGGGCGGGGGCGGGGGGGGGGGGGGCAGTTTCCAGGCAACTTGCGAGGGGCGCGGGGCCCGGCTGCAGCAATTTCCTCTGCAGAGCGCGCGCTGTAATTAAAGCCGCGATCCCGCTCCGGCCCCCGCCCCCCCTATCGGGCCCGCATCAGACTCTCATCCAGTCCCCCGCGGCGGGCGGGCGGGCGGGTTTCTATGGAGCCGGGCGCGGGCGCCTCCTGCATTTTCCGCCTCCTTAACTCTTCGCAAACAGCCGCCCGCGGGCCAGCTGCGAGCCCGGGAGCTGGGGGGAGGGGCATGGCCCGGGCCCCGCCGCCTGCCCCGTTCCCGGACCCCCCCAGGCGTGCTCACCCCAGAGCCCCCCGGCCGGGGGCTGCCCCCGCCCGGTCACACTCACCCCGCCGGTCACACTCACCTCCGTCACACTCACCTCCACCCTGTCACACTCACCCCGCCCGCTCACACTCACCCCGTCACACCCACCTCGCCCTGTCACACTCACTCCCACCCTGTCACACTCACCCCGTCACACTCGCCCCTCCCTGTCACACTCGCCCCGCCCTGTCACACTCACCCCATCACACTCGCCCCGCCCTGTCACACTCACCTCCGTCACACTCACCTCCACCCGGTCACACCCACCTCGCCCGGTCACACTCACCCCGCCGGTCACACTCACCTCCTCACGCTCACCTCCACCCGGTCACACTCACCCCGTCACACCCACCTCGCCCTGTCACACTCACCCCACCGTCACACTCACCCCATCACACTCACCACAGCCCTGTCACATTCACTCCTCCCTGTCACACTCAGCCCTGCCCTGCCCTGTCACACTGATCACAGCACTGTCACACTCACCTCCACGTCACACTCACCCCGCCGGTCACACTCACCTCTCCCTATCACACTCACCCCACCCTCTCACACCCACCCCATCACACACACTCTCGCCCTGTCACACTCACCCCACCCTGTCACACTGACCAAATCCCTGTCACACTCACCCCTGGCCTGTCACACTCACCCCATCACACTCACTCCTGCTCTGTCACACTCATCTCCCCATCACACACACCCGCCTGTCACATCCACATCTGCCCTGTCACACTCTCCCCTCCTGCCCTGTGACACTGATCCCTGCCCTGTTACACTCACTCCCACCCGATTACACTCACCTCACCCTCTCCCCTACCTTGTCACATTCACTCCTGCCCTGTCACACCCTCATCCTTCCTGTCACACTCAACCCACCATGTCACACTCACCCCACCCTGTCACACCCACATCCTCCCTATCACACTCATCCTCACTGTCACACTCACCCCTCCTGCCTTGTCACACTCACTCCTGCCCTGTCACACTCACCCCCTCCTGTCACACCCACATCGTTCCTGACACACTCACATCCTCCCTGTCACACTCGCCCCCTCACCATCACACTCACCCCTCCTGCCCTGTCACACTCACCCCACCCTGTCACACCCACATCCTCCCTGTCACACTCACCCCTTGTCACGGCACACCCCTCACTGTCACATTCACCCCTCCTGCCCTGTCACACTCACCCCTGCTCCATCACACTCACTTCGCCCTGTCAAACTTGCCCCCTCTGTCAGATTCATCCTTCCCACCCTGTCACACTCACCCCAACCTCTCCCCCACCCTGTCACACTTGCTTCCTGATATTCAACCTCCCACCGTGTCACACTCATTACCTCCCCATTGCTATCTCCTCTCATCATCACACTCATCCCTTCTCGGTCCTGCCCCCCAGCATCACACTCCCTGCCACTCCCATCCCTCCTTGGGGTCACGGTCCCCTGCACTCCTGCCCCCTGACTGCCACACTCACTGTTCCCGAGATCCTGGTCCACGCCCAGGGCCCACTCCTGCCTGGACAGGGGCTGCCTGGATCGCAGCTCTGGACACCATGACCCAGGAGGCCCCTCCCAGCCCTATGTCCCTATGCAGAGCGAAGGCCTGGCGGTTTGTGGCTAGCCTACCCAACTGTGGCCTGGCTGCTGTGGTCTGCTAAGGGACTTGCAGCCACCAGAGGTTAGTCTGGGCACAGAAACACCCCCTCCTACCCAGGAACACCTTGTGCTGGGGACTGCTCCGGGAGGGGGCAGAGCTCTGTGTCTGTGTGTGTGTGTGGGGGGGGGGTATTCCCTTGCCAGCTTTACCGCGGCTATGAAACAGGGTGGCCCAAGGGTTGCACCAGTGAATCAGGCCCTGAGGGGTTAATATTGATTCAGACATTCATTTTGTTCCTATTAGGTTACAGTTTTCCCTGCCCCGTCTCTGCCCCTGTCCCATTAGAGGCTTGTACCTAAAGAAACCAAACAGCCACCTGAATCCATCCCTATGGGTGTCTAGGCATCTTCACTTGTTCCAGCCCAGAGACACCCAGGCACAGCTCATGAGAGTCTGGGCTGGAGTCTCCCTGTCCTGCTCCTAGTGCAGTGATCCAACCCTGTGCAGAGAGGTGGGGGCCGAGGTGGCCGGTTTGATGGGCAGCACTTTACTCTGGCTTTGCACAGCTGTGAATCTGACTGAAAGGCAGGGGAGAGGGGGAAAGGATTTACCGTTCTAATGACACCTCAGCTTTTCTTTTCAATCGCTGGAAATGAGAAAGTTTGTGCTGTTAAAGATTGAGGAAAGGAGTTAGACAAAGATTTATCCAGTTCTTTGGTACCCAAATGTGAATGATTCATTGTTGCAATTATCCCTGTCTATCAGCCAGTTCTGTCAAGAATTGTTATATTTGTGTGTAGTGTCTCTGAGTTGAGTCACTGCCAGTCTGGAACAGATGCAAACCAGTGTCCACGAGGTAAAAGGCCCATATCCCATTCCCCAACCCCCTGAGCCAGTCAGAGCCCCTGACCTGGCTGGATCAGAACCAGTTCCTTAGAGGTAAAAAGCCCCATATCCCACTCTCTTCCCCCCTCTTCCCCCACATGGAATCACAGTCTTTCTTAAACAGGAGGCATTTATTAAAGAAAACAGCTATAAACTGTAGACACAAACAAACAGACTCCTACACAGCTTGAATTCCAGCTTTGTCTCCATTGTTTACCAGGGACTACGCCCTCTCTGGCCCACTGTACAGCATACAGAGACCTTCAGTGGATGGATAATAGAACTGCAAATACATATCATTACCAAGGGGACCCAGAAGGTAATACAGCTCCTAGCTATAACCCCGCCTGCCCAGACTGCTGTGCAGAAATAATGGGGGAACAGCATCTTCCCCACTCCCAGCCCCAGCCCCTAAGCTAAGTGCGCAGAACATCATCCCCATGGAACTCCAGTGGCAAGGGGTGTGCACGGGGAGATGGTGCCACAAAGCTGACTTGGTAAGGCAGCCTAAATCTACCCTGCACAGCCCAGAGGCCAAGTCCCTGCCCTGACAAGCTTACAATCTAAATAGACATGATCCAGATAAGGAAGAGGATGGCAGAGGCCCTGTGTAGGTGCTCGCATAGCCTAGGGAGCTCATGGTATAAGAGTCTACGGAGTATCCCATTCCCTCGTCCCCATGAGCCATCCAAGCAGCCCCTCGGCCTGGGTGATGACTGCAGTGTGGAATGGATCCATCCCTCACGCCCCTTAATCCAAGGGCGTGGGTTAGGGGTGGGTGTCCCAGGGCGGGATGTCGGAAAGGCCTGGATAATATGGTGACCACAGATCCCAGTTCAAGTTATGCGCTAACGTAAGGACAACGGGACATTCTGACCTGAATGCAGGGGGCTCAGGGGGAGATGGAAAACCATGGGCTGAAATCTGGTGATGGGGATGTGGGATGTGATCCTCAGTGTACAGAACCATTGGCTCGCTCGCCTCCCCCCCGCCTGCACCCTCCCTCCTGCCTCCTTCCATTCATACATGGAGCTTTCCCTGCCCGACGGGTTCTCCTCACGCGTCCCAGACTTGCTTTAGCTGCCTGAGTCCTTCTAACCAACCGCAGGCAACTGAAAACAAGCCCGACACACAGAGGGGGCGAAGAGGGATCCACTCTGAGGACATCAGGGCAGCTCGTGGGCCAGCGACTGTGCCAGGCTCGGAGACCAGCTCCCAGATCCCCGGCCAGAGAAGATACCTGGGTCCAACCTGTATCCGAGCAGTTAGTTCTTTCTTCCCCGGAATGGCCTGTGGTGGCCAGGGCGTGGCACAAAGGAGCCGGGGCCAGGGGGCACCAGGCCAGCCAACCACTGAGCTCAGCTGTTGTTGAGGGAAAGGACAGGACCCACTCCACCAGGGCAGCCCACTCCCGCCATGGCCAGCGCATGGAGCCTGACTGCCCTCTCCCCCACACCTGGGCACAATGGGTGCAAAACACAGGCATCCAGGCGGGGAGCAGCTTACACTCGTTCTGCATGGGGGTGCCAGGCGAGGCAGGAAGCAAAGAACAGGGACTCCTGTGGGGGTGCAGGGCAGTGCTGAGCCAGGGTGCGGGGCATCAAGTGAAGGGGGGGGGGGCTCCTGGGCCACTCCAGGGCAGAGATGAGCCAGGCTTTGGAGAACAGGAGGAAGATGCAAAACTGCACAAATACCTACCATGCCCAGATGCCAGGGTCCTGATCTCCCATGCCGCCTGTTTCAGCTCCTGGCCCTCCCGACAGCCTGGGGGTTGGGACTAGGGCAGGAATAACAGGGCTGGGGGTGCAGGCCAGAGCTGAGACATTTCAGCCCAGCTTCTGGGGGAGGGGGGGAGATGTGGAGCTGAGCTAGCAGGGGAACTGTGGGATGGGATTGAGGGGCATTGGCAGGGCTGGGTACATGCCAGGGGGCAGTCCAGGGCTGACATAGCAGAGGGGAGGGGGAAAGGTTGGCATTGAGGGGTGTTGGCAGAGCAGTGGGGTGGGGGGATCCCAGGGCTGGGATAGCAGGGGGCTGAAGAGCAGGAGTGGAGGGGGGGTCAGCACAGCTGGGGGTGGTATTTGGGCAGCACCTTCCCATACCAGTGCAGTCTCTCCGCAGTGCTGGCAGCATCTCACCGTCCCTCCGGAGCAGGAAATCCATGGCCAGAAAAAAGGGGGGGAAGTGGTGGGTCACCTGGAGTCCCCCAGCCCCGCCGGGAAGTGTCCTGGCCTTAGAGCAGCGGAATGAGGAAAGTCCCAGCCCAACAGACTCCAACCCTCCTCTCCCAGCTCGCCAGGTCTCCAGCTCCCCTAGGAACAGCGGCGCCCTGGGGAGCAAAGCGCGAGCCGTGCCGTGCCGCCTGCCGGGGCTCCACTCACCGGGCGGAGCGGGAGCCGAAGGCTGACGTGTCCCTGGCCGGCGCGGGGCCGCTCAGGTGCGCTACCTGTGCGGGCAGGGTGGGCCGCCGCGTCGGCTGTGCAGGAATGTGTTTGTGGAAGGGGAGAGGCCGCCCAGCACTTCCTTATAGGAGCGGTGGGGGCAGGGTGTGCTGGGGATGGGGAGCCGGGTTGAGCCGGCAGCTGGGGGAAGGAAGGGGGGGCCGGTTTCCCGGGGGGAGGGAAGGGAAGGGAGAGGGCGGGGCTGGTTTCGGGGGCAGGTGTTGCAGGATAATTTTAGAAACCGGAATTCCTGAGCCATGGGGTTAGGGGCAGGGAGAACAGGGAGGCCCCGATCCTCAAAGGTGCCCAACTGCCCTTGAAATCAGCCGGGCTCTGGCACCCAACTGCCCCTGAGGGTCTAGGCCTAAACCCTTCCACTCTGGGGCCTGGGACCCTTCGCGGTGGGGCAGATGGCGGAGCTGGGGCAGAGAGAGAGGCCAGGACGCGCAGTCCTGGTCCCCTGGTTTAGCCCCTGTACATTCAGGGATGCCCCGAGCGAGCAGCGCCACTGTGCCACGGGGGGTGTTTGCAGATGAGTGGCGGGGGCCCAGCGCCTGGGGGGGGTCCGCCCGGGCACCTCCCTCCCTGTACTGCCGAGGGGCAGGCGCTGGGCCCTGTGCGGGGAGGGGAGCGGTTCCCGGGGCTCCGCGCGGGGGTCTCTCTGCCAGGGGTGACCCAAGGACCCCAAAGGGGGATCTCCAGGGGGACTTTACCCGCCGGGGCTCCGAGCAGGGGGCTGCCCGCGCTCCCCCGCTGCTCCCGGGGCGGGTCGGGGGAGGCGGAGCCCGGCCGGCCCGGAGCCGGATCCCGGTGCGGATGTGACAGCGTGGCGCAGACATGGGGCGCTCGGCCGCGGGTGGGGACCCCCGGACCCCTCGTGTGTGGGGAGGGGGATTGACCGGGGGGGTTACGGGGGCTCCACCTTCTGGCTGGTCTGCCCAGGGAGCCGGGCTGCGCCCCACACGAGATGGGGCTGCCTCAAAGCCCCCTGGACTAGCTCCTAATGCCCCCAGGGAATTCCCTCGTCATCCCCAGGGAATACCCCTAACAGCCCCACAACTCACCCCTAACTGCCCCTCACAACTCACCCCTAACTGCCCCATAGCTCACCCCTAACTGCCCCACAACTCACCCTTAACTGCCCCCCACGGATCACCCTAACTGCCCCTCACAACTCACCCCTAACTGCCCCCACNACTGCCCCTCACAACTCACCCCTAACTGCCCCCACAGATCACCCCTAACTGCCCCTCACTGTGGTTCACGTGACCATTTACTGCTTCTGTTAGGGTTATTCTCCACCCCCCCTCCCCAGCCCACCTGGGACCTTCTGCCCCCTCACGCCCCGCCCAGCCCCGCCCCCTGGGCCAGGGCTGATGGTGCCAAGGGCAGGCGGGAGGTGTGTGATAGAGCCCAGGGTCCTCATTCACCCCCACACGCAGGTCGGCGACGCTGCCCCCTCCAGCCCCTGGCTCCCCTGGCCTCGGGGTTTCTGCCGCTGGGCCCAGCGGGTATTGAAGCCGCAGGACCGGGGTGGGATGGGGTCTGTCGGTGGCCGGTGTCGATAGGGGCGCCAGTCCCTGCGGTGTTTGCACTGTTCCCGCATCTCTGTTTTTCTTCAAGCCCCAGCTGCTGGAGTCATGGGACTTTGGGAGACTCTCGGTTTCCATGGAAAGAAAAGGAAGTTCCTCGGCCTCGGGGCTGCAGCGAAAAGCCTGGGAATCTGCCCCCCGTGGACTCGAAAGCGAAGCAACAAACACAACCCACTGGATCCTCTGTGAAATCTCCTGGTTTTTAAGCCAGTCTCATGGGCTGGGGGCCCTGGCTGGCGATTTTCTGAACGCTTGGGATTGGTCCCTCTGGTTCGTGTGTGGGCGCCCCTGCCAGACCCAGGTGTGCAAAGAAACTCCGCTCCCTGCCACTGGCCCTGCCTCAACCCCCCTCCCCCCCATCCGCTGGCCCTGCCTCACCCCCCCACACACACACACTCCCATCCACTGGCCCTGCCTCACCCCCTCACACACACACTCCCAACCGCTGGCCCTGCCTCCCCCCCCCCCCCCCCTTCTGTTGGCCCTGCCTCACCCCCACACACCCCCACCCCCTTCTGCTGGCCCTGCCTCAGCCCGCCACCCCCCCCCTTCTGCTGGCCCTATCTCTCCCCCCCACACACCCTTCCGCTGCCCCTGCCGCCTCCCCATCCACTTCTGTACCCAGCCGCTTGCTCCAGCTGCCCTGGCTCGGTCTCCCACCCACCCTCGCCCCACATTCTCCCCTCCTCCAACACCGGCCTCCTGCCCGGCTGCAGCGTCCCTGTATCCCGGGCTCTCGTCCCCCGCTCCCTTCCCCGGGACGGGTGATTGCAGCAGCACCGAGCGGCCAAACAGGACTCGAGTGTGACGGGCTCAGACACGTGCTGGGATCAGAGCCGCCGCCCCTCAGCGGCCACACTCCTACGTCAGCCCCTTCCTTCTGCCCCTGCCGGGCCCCACCCAAGGGCCCCAGGCTGGAGCCCTTTCTTTGGGGTAGGCAGTATAGGGCTCTCGCTTTGCCCGCGCCTGGCTTTGGATGTTACGGGTGAAGCGATCTGGGCAGTCGCTGTGTGTGTGAGAGCGAGAGAGCGCACTGCCCTCTACTGGCTGCACTCAGAACTGCTCCACCATGTGTCAGACTCTATACTGCTAACAGCGAAGGGGATTCTCCGTTAGAGCAGGTGCTTTCTGGAGAGGGGGGATCTGTCCCAGCTGTTGCGAGGTTCACAGCAGGGCGCCCAATGGTAACCTGGAGGGGCTAAGTGGCCGCTGAGTTGCACTAATTGGCAATCAGAAAGGCCGGCAGGTGTGCGTGGGATGGAGGCAAATTGGCCCCGGAGGGAGGGGAAGGTGACCCCCTCCCCCAGTTGAGCTGGGAGGGGAGAACTGAGCTCGTGTGGGGCTGCAGACCCGGTGACCCCCCCACCCCCACCCCGCTACCCGGTGTGCGGCTGGTACAGCTCGCCGAGACTTCCAGCGCCCGAGTGTCACTGAGCAGTGCGTGTGCACCCGTGTGCGTGCAGCAACCTGAGTGCGCGTGCAAAGCTCCAGTGCACACTCACAGCCGCACACTCACGCCCGGCTGGTCCGCACTGGGCAGGGAGGGAGGGTCCGGCTGTGCCCTGGGGCAGGGGCAGCAGGGGGACTCCAGGGTTTGGTGCCGACCCCGCTTTGCATCCCTCGGGGGGGGGGAGGAAAAGAGTCGGACCAGATGATCGAATGGCCCCGTCTGGCCTCTTCGGCTCTAGGTTTCTGCCCGCCCCTCCATGTCCCTTTCTCCAGGTGCCCGCCCCCACCTGGGCTACGAGCCCGGCTCCCACGGCTGCTGCAGAGACCTGGGGGGCAATGGGCGGGGGGCTCCCTTTTCATTTGCTCCGTTCCCCACCCCCCGGCCCAGCGCCCAGCGCAGCTTTCCCCCCAGACAGAGACGCGAGCGGCCCAGCCTGGTTCGAGACGTCTTTATTCGGTAGCGGGCGCGGGGCCGGCCCCGGCTCAGTGCTGGACGCGGCGGATGGACTGGACCTGGTTGGTGTGGGCCTGTGAGCTGAACTCTGTGTACTTCGGGAACTCGCCGTTCTGCCGGTCCCGCTCCAGCACGTACTGGTAGCCCCGGTACCCCGGGTACTGGTACGCGACCCACCTGCAGGGGGCAAAGCATCGCCATGGAGCAGAGCCCCCGCCACAGCTCCCCCCTCCCTCGGGCCCTGGGCCAGCCCCCCCTGAGCGGGTGGGGGTCCCGCTTCAGGGCTGGGGAAGGGGGATGCTCTCCCCACCCTCACAGGGTCTCCCACTTCCTCCCTTTGGGGTTGACAAACAGGCACCCTCCTCTGAGCCTCTCTTGGCCCCCCTCGAATTCGGGTCCCTTTCCTCCCCCAAATGCTCGGCCACTCCCCATGCTCCCCCACTCAGTGCAGGTCTGAGCCGCAACCTCCCAGCCGAGCTCAGGGACCGGGATGGTGCATAGGGCCTAGTGAATCATAGACTCATAGAATATCAGGGTTGGAAGGGACCTCAGGAGGTATCTAGTCCAACCCCCTGCTCAAAGCAGGACCAACCCCAACTAAATCATCCCAGCCAGGGCTTTGTCAAGCCGGACCTTAAAAACCTCTAAGGAAGGAGATTCCACCACCTCCCTAGGGAACCCATTCCAGTGCTTCACCACCCTCCTAGTGAAATAGTGTTTCCTAATATCCAACCTAAACCTCCCCCACTGCAACTTGAGACCATTGCTCCTTGTTCTGTCATCTGGTACCACAGAGAACAGTCTAGATCCATCCTCTTTGGAACCCCCTTTCAGGTAGTTGAAAGCAGCTATCAAATCCCCCCTCATTCTTCTCTTCTGCAGACTAAACAATCCCAGTTCCCTCAGCTTCTCCTCATAAGTCATGTGCTCCAGCCCCTGAATCATTTTTGTTGCCCTCCACTGGACTCTCTCCAATATGTCCACATCCTTCTTGTAGTGTGGGGCCCAAAACTGGACACAGTACTCCAGATGAGGCCTCACCAATGTCGAATAAAGGGGAACGATCACATCCCTCGATCTGCTGGCAATGCCCCTACTTATACAGCCCAAAATGCCATTAGCCTTCTTGGCAACAAGAGCACACTGTTGACTCATATCCAGCTTCTCCTCCACTGTAACCCCTAGGTCCTTTTCAGCAGAACTGCTGCCTAGCCTAGTGCATAGTGCCCGGGGTGGTGCATAGTTTCCGGGGTGGTGCATAGGGCCCGGGGTGGTGCATAGGGCCCGGGGTGGTGCATAGGGACCGGGATGATGCATAGTGTCCGGGGTGGTGCATAGGGACCGGGGTGGTGCATAGTGTCCGGGGTGGTGCACAGGGACCGGGGTGGTGCATAGGGACTGCAATGAAGTTTAGTGCCCAATCCAGCCAGGCGCAGTGCACCCTGGATGGCCAGTGACCCCAGTGGATGTTGGGGGTGCTGAGCACCCTACCAGCCAGCCCCAGTGAGGTGACTGTCCCAGGGTCACACAGCCCAGGGCACCCCACGGCTGGCGGCTACTTACGCTCCCGAGTTCACCTTGATAGAGGCCACCTCTTTGTTGCCCCAGCCCATGGCCTGCAGCGAGGGGAAGTCG
Source organism: Trachemys scripta elegans (assembly GCF_013100865.1). NCBI lineage: Eukaryota > Metazoa > Chordata > Testudines > Emydidae > Trachemys > Trachemys scripta. The sequence continues at coordinate 741,946 of NC_048308.1, read as the reverse complement.
TCGCTCAGCTCAAATTTCCGCCCCTGGAAGTTCTCCGCCTCGTAGAGGGTGACTTTGCTGTCGCTGTGGTTCTGTGCAGGGAGGAGGCAGGTCAGGACGGGGCCCCCAAAGCCAGACGAGGCTCCCCACTCACCCCCTCTCCAGCCCCCTCTTCTCTCGTGTCCTCTGGGCTCTGTGCCCAGCCCCTCTCCCCTGGCAGCGCTGCTCTGCCTACGGCCCCTGCCATTCGGGGGTAGGGGGACGGCACTCCCCCAGATCTGTGGCAAGGCAGCCATACCCCACTCAGTCAGCGGGGTGCCCCGGGGAAGGGAGGGGAGAACCGATGCTCCTAACAGCACCTGGTCTTTCTTTCTCAGCTGCCTCCTTAACTTGAAATCACCGGCCTCGGCTGGAGATGCCCTGCCCCGGCTCCCAGTGCAGAGGGGCAAACGGTGCCAAGGGCTGGGCTGACCGGGCTGGGCCAGGGAAACAGCAAAGGGTCCCACGCTGGTGCCAGGCACTGCACAGACCCAGCACGAGCCGGCCCTGCCCCAGTGACAGGGACAAGGCAGACGAAGCTGAGACACCCCAGGGAGCTGAGACCCCCAGGGTCACGCGGGGGAGGCAGGGGAGGGTTCCCTCGAGTCCCAGCCCAGTGCGTTCACCACCAGGTCAGCCGCGCAAACCTCTCCAGCTACCCGCCCCTGTGTCCTGCTCCCCATTCCTCTCCCCTCCCAGAGACACCTGCCCCACAGCCACCCGGGGAACTGGGGGCCGGAGCTGCAGGGCCCTGCTGGCCAGGGCCCTGTCTCACTCCAGAGGATGTGCTTGTCTCTCCCTGGTGCCCGTGTCTGCCTGGGGGATGCGCTGGTACCCCGTGCCAGGGCAAGCCAGAGGCAGGCGAGTGAAGATGCCAAACGCCCAGTAGTCTCGCGCCTGAGCTGTCTCTGCTACAGAGAGACGATGCAGATGCTCCGGACAGCCGTGGCCTGCGTCTGCCCATTGGGCACCGAGAGCCGGGGTTGGTTCTTGGCCCGTCGGGGTGCCGGCTGGCTGGCAGGCTGGCGGGCACCGAGGGGTTAATCCCGAGAACCGCACTAGACGTGGTGCTGTCGGCCCCCCCTCTCCCCCCGTCCACGTTGTTCCCCACCGAGCAGCCCTGCCAGCGAGCAGCGATCTTATCTGAGCCCCTTTATTAAAGCCTGAGCATATCTGCCTGGCGGTTATTAAAACGCCGGGGCGGGAGGCAGTGCTGGAGCAGGGGACGTGCCAGGGTTTAAAGCCCCCACGTCTCTGCAGATGGCGCGATAGGGCCGCAGCCTGGCGGGGGGGAGAGCCGAGACCTGGGTGGGAATGTCCGGCGAGGCCACGGCAGTGTCCCTTCCCGGTGTCACTGGCCCCAGCTGGCGGGAGTGTGTCCCATGCCAGGCTGCCCCTTTGCCACCGGGCACCCACCCCCTTCTCTGGGAGCCTGGCACAGCCCAAACAGTGGCACTTCGGTTCCCCGCCGCTAGCCTCACCTGCTCCCGGGGTGGGTGGGGGTTAAACACCGAGTGCTGCCGGCTGCCGGTTGTGTTTCGAATCACAAAATGGGTTCATGAGAGGGATCCGAGGAAGGGTTTTAACCTCAGCACCCTACTGCTGAGCGGTAAAGGCAGTGACCTGGCAACCGTATGACTGTCTGTCTGTCCATCCATCCCCACATACCCACCCTCTGTCTGTCCATCCCCACATACCCCCCGTCTGTCCGTCCATCCCCACATACCCCCCCTCTGTCTGTCCATCCCCACATACCCCTCGTCTGTCTGTCCATCCCCATACACCCCCGTCTGTCCATCCAGCCCCATACGCCCCCTGTCTGTCCATCCAGCCCCATACACCCCCTGTCTGTCTGTCCATCCCCATACACCCCCTGTCTGTCCTCCATCCCCATACACCCCCCGTCTGTCTGTCCATCCCCATACCCCCCCCTGTCTGTCCATCCAGCCCCATACAACCCCTGTCTGTCCATCCTCCCCATACACCCACTGTGTGTGTGTCCATCCATCCCCATACACCCCCCTGTCTATCCATCCAGCCCCATACACCCTGTCTGTGTGTCCATCCCTCCCCACACACACCCTCTCTGTCCATCCATCCCCCATATACCCCCTGTCTGTGTGTGTCCATCCATCCCCACACACACAACTCTGTCTGTCCATCCATCCCCATACACCCCCACTCTGTCTGTATCCATCCATCCTCATACCCCCCATCTATCTATCTATCTATCTATCTATCTATCTATCTATCTATCTATCTATCCCCAGGAACACCCACAGGAACCCTCTCTGTCTATCCATCCCTGCTCATCAACCAGGCACAAAGATGATACAAGATTTCCATGAGCCTTCCCATTGTCTCCTCGGCCCCAGGCCCCCTGCTGTGCCGTGGCCCCTGGTCCAGTGTGCCGGGCGCGTGGGCAGAGATGGGGATGAGACAGGGGAGGGGGTGCATTCGAAGGCACGTCCGACTCACAGCGCATTTGATGGGCCGGAACGACAGCAGGTGCTCGGTTCGGTAGCCGCTGTTTCCGCTCCAGGCCTCCCAGCGGGGGTAGTCGCCCTTCTCCAGGATGAACTGCTGCCCCTGGTACTCCGGGTACTCGAAGCCCACCCAGCTGTGCGAGAGGGGGAGGGGACGGTGTCAGCGGAACCAGCACGTCTGCGGGAACGTGCCCCCAAAAGCAGAGCTGGCAAAGTCCCTGGGAGGAGGGGGCAGGGCAGGCCCCCAAGGGACCCAGTCTGGGCTTCCCCCACCTGGACAGATCAGCTGCCCCTTGCCCTCAGCACCGCCTGGGGGGAGGGAGCCCGTTCCCCATTTCACAGCGGGAGAAACCGAGTCACAGAGCAGGGAAGCGACTGGCCCAAGGTCACCCAGCGAGTCCGTGGCAGAGCTGGGGTTAGGACCCAGGCGTGTGCTCTGACCCCTGCTGCACTGTGGAGCTGCCCTACGGCCCGGCGGCTTGCGGGAGGAGGCGGCGAGGGGGCCCGGGGCAGGTGAGGCTGGGGCCTGGGGCACTTACGGGCCATTCTCCACCTTGATGGAGCGGAGCTTGCGGAAGCCGCGGTCCATGACGCTGGGACACTCCAGCAGGAACTCGCTGCGCTTGCCCTGGAAATTCTCCTCCTCCCAGACCGTGAGCTTGAACTGGCCCAGGGCCTCCATGGGCGGGCTGGTCATTGGGAGCTCTCCAGCTGCAGAGACAAAGCCCACCTCAGCCACACGAGACCTCCGCCCTGGCCCCTCGCAGCAACACGGCTCCAGCAGGGCAGGGCACGAGTCTCAGCTACGCCCACGGGGGAATCTGGGTTCCTAGAGCTCATCCGGCCCCAGGGTTCGCCTCTGCTCCGAGGGGGATAGCAGCACCGAGGGTTGGGGCAGCTACATGGTGGGATTGAGGAGTTAGGGGCATGGAGCCCAGGGCTGGGCTAGCAGGGGGCTGCGGGTCGGGAGTGAGGGGCACCGGCAGAGCTGGGGGAGCCCAGGGCCGGGCTAGCAGGGGGCTGCGGGTCGGGAGTGAGGGGCACCGGCAGAGCTGTGGGGGAGAGCCCAGGGCTGGGCTAGCAGGGGCTGCGGGTCGGGAGTGAGGGGCACCGGCACAGCAATGGCGGGGGGAGCCCAGGGCTGGGTTAGCAGGGGCTGCGGGTCGGGAGTGAGGGGCACCGGCAGAGCTGGGGGGGGGAGCCCAGAGGCTAGCAGGGGCTGCAGTTCACAGGAGCCCCCCACACCCTAAAAACAGGGCATGGGCAGGGTCCCAGCACCCACTGGGACGCTCATGCAGCAGCAGGGTGACTCCATGGCGCAGTTATCGGGGTGCATGGCAGATGTGCCCTCGTGGGAGGGCTCTGCCCCTCCAGCTTCCCTAATCCTGTGCTGGGGAGGGGGGGGGGGGCGAGGAGGCAGTGGACAGCCAAGACAGCAAGTCCCCGAAACCAGAATCCACGCCAAAAATACCAACGTGCCAGCTGTGCTGCCCCCCCCAAGCGCCCCCAGAGAGTCTCCTGGGGGGCGGCTGCAGGGGCCTGGGGGGTTCATAGCCTGGTACTTACTTGGTCTGCAGGGCACAAAGACGAGGGTGGCGCTGTGGGGCTGGGGGCCTCCCAGGGCCTCTTATAGCCCGGCCGGCTCAGTGCCGCGTGTGCACAAGCAGGCAGGGCTGAGTCAGCGGGGGGAAGCCCGGGGGGGGCGGGGGGCCAGGCGCCGGCTTGTCCAGTCCACTCAGCCATTGTGGGGGGATCAGCCGCCCGGGCGCACAATGGAAAGTGCTGGGCCGCGCTCGCTCCGGAGCTCAGGGTCACAATAGGGAAAACGCCTGACGCTCCACTTTCCTTTCTCCCGCGGCACAATGCGCCCACGCTGGGGGGATTAGGGGCAGAGCCGGGGCCAGTGGGACGCCAGACGGGGGGGGGGGGGCAGGGGGGTCACGGGGGGGGGCAGGAGCTGCGCTGCTCGCTGGGCTGTGGATGAAATGCCACGGTGGAGGCCAGGGGACGCTGGGGCAGACGCTTCCCTTCCTTGGGTCACGGATGCCAAGCTGTGCCCAGCCCCCTGCCCAGGGCTCACTGCCCTGAGGCTCCTGGGGGAGGCTTGGCCCACCCACCTCCCACGTCAGATCCTCTCCCCAGCCTGTCCCGCACCTCGGCGGGGTCGAGCTGGGGCGGTGGGTCCCAGCACTGGGATGGGGATCGGCCCATCCCGGCGTCCCGCCTGCCGCCCCACGCGCTGCCTGAGCAGACAGCCAGGAACCCCGAGCAGGGGGTGCTGTTCAGGGCTGGCCCCGCAGCGGGAGCGAGGCTAGCGAGCTGGGGGGTGGGAATCAAGCAGATTTCCGGGGATTCCCCCTCATCTTGCTCCAATCGGGCCCCTCTGGGGGCTCTTCTCTTTCTCGCTGCCCGGCAGGGCCGGGCCGCTGGGCGATGCACGTGCCCAGTTCCCATCCCTGTGCCCCCCCACCCCGCCCCATGGGGGGCACTGGGCTTTGCAGCGTGGCGAGGCCGCCCTGCCTGGGGAGGGACCGTTTGGGTTAAACGCGGAGCCACCTGGGACCAGCTTTGCCTTTAACTCCTGTCCTGGGCCCCGGCCCGACCCCTTTCCCGCCGGCCAGCTGACGGCTGGGGTGTGAAAGGTGCCCCAGAGATGGGCCACACGTGTCTGGGGATCCCCCTGGGCGACCAGGAGCAGCCCCCAAAGAGCCGTTCTGGCCTAGTCGGTGATGAAGGAGTGGTTACAGTGCGGAGGGAGGGGGGGGGTACCCTGGGAGGCAGGACTCCTGGGTTCTCTGCCCTGTTCCGCCACTGACTTGCAGTGGGGCCTTAGGCGAGTCCCTTTCCCCACCCTGTGCCTTGGTTTCCCCAGCTGGGGGCGATCCTGGCGCGCTTTGCGAGCCCAGGGTGAGACAGGAGCCAGACTGGCCGGCTTCGCCCTGCGCCTGCCCTGACCCCGGCAGCGTTGGGCCTGGTCCCACCGAGTGGACAATCCCGCAAACCCTCACTAGAGGGCGCCGGAGGGCAGGGATTGCGCCCGGGCGGCGCAGACACCCAGGGCCTGGGCAGGGCCAGGCTGGGGCCGGGGCCGGGGCCGGGGCCAGGACATGGGGGGGGACCCAGCTTTGCTGGGTGTTTTCTAATGCAGGGGGCAGCGTGGGGCCCCCGGAGCCAGACGGCCCTTACTGTGGGGATGAGGCTCCGGTGGGGCCCTGCCACGCTCTCGGCTGGGCAGGGGAGCGACCGGAAAGGCCCAGGACTGGGCACGCGACCCACAGGCAGGGCGCTGGCTTTGCTGTGGGTGCTTCGACCATCTCCCCTCCTGCCAGCCCAGGCGCCCCTGGCAGGGCTGGGGAGCAGGGCTGGGCAGGGCGTCCCTTGCCCAGGGGGGCAGGAGTGGGAGCAGGGGGTGTCCCTGCCCGGCGGGAGGGGATGGGGACAATGCAAAGTCAGAGGGTGCTGGAGGCGATGCTCCGGGACCCTGGTGGCTCTGTCTGGTTGCATGGAGCTGGGGAGAGGCAGGGGGCAGGGAGTGCCCCATAGGGGGCAGGTTCAGCCTCGCCCGCTCCCCAGCGCTCCGGGCAGCGGTGCCGCCCCGTCCCCTGGAACAAGCCAGCTCCCGGCATGGCTGCCCATGTGGCCGCGCTGCCAGCGGCAGGCGTCTCCAGGCAACAGACACACGGGGCTGGGGCCTCGTCTGCCTCGAGGGTAGCTGCCGATGCCAGCTCATTAGCGGGCCCGGGGCTTGCTGACGGGCTGGGCCCTGGTCATTCTGCCACCCTCCCCTCCCCCACCGGGGCCCTTGGTCCTGTCACCCTCCCCTCCCCCACTGGGGACCTTGGTCATTCTGCCACCCTCCCCTCCCCCACTGGGGACCTTGGTCATTCTGCCACCCTCCCCTCCCCCACCGGGGCCCTTTGTCCTGTCACCCTCCCCTCCCCCACTGGGGACCTTGGTCATTCTGCCACCCTCCCCTCCCCCACCGGGGCCCTTTGTCCTGTCACCCTCCCCTCCCCCACTGGGGACCTTGGTCATTCTGCCACCCTCCCCTCCCCCACCGGGGCCCTTTGTCCTGTCACCCTCCCCTCCCCCATTGGGGACGTTGGTCATTCTGCCACCCTACCCTCCCCCACCGGGGCCCTTGGTCCTGTCACCCTCCCCTCCCCCACTGGAGGCCTGGGCTGATCTCACCCTCCCTGGAGACGCAGCAGGTCAGAGACTGGACACAAGGCAGGAGCTGGGGTTTCGGGGAGGCTGCCCAGAGGGCAGAGGGGGCGGCTCTTGGGCCCGCAGTGGGGGGGGACGGAGAGGAGGCTGGTGCTAGGGAAGAAGCAGGGTCCCCCATGGCTCATGGGGCAGCGGGGGCCAGGGCAGCCCCATTTCCCAGGCTCAGACCTCAGCGCTGCCCTCCCAGTGGAGCAGAGCTGGGGACGGGCTCAAGACCAGGCAGGGCAACGGGGGAAGAGATTGGAGCACGGAGCAGGGGGGCCCCTCGGTGATATTGACCAGGATCTGTGGGAGGAAAGGCTGCCTCGTTACCCTGTGGGACTCCCCGCAGCAGGGTGTTCGGGCAGGGGGAGGGGGCCGGCTGTAGGGTTCCCATGCTAGCCCGTGGGGTGGTGCCTGGAAGGGAGCTGGGCTGATCTGCCCCAACAGCAGTGGGCATTGGGCGGAGCTGGGGCAGGGGATGAAGCTTTGCGCTGAGCGCCATGGAAGACACAGATCAAGAGCAGTCAGTGGTTGGACAGGAGGTAGGATGGGCCAGTGGCCTGATCCGGAGCAGCCGGAGGTGTGGTTCTAGACTAGCTGGGCTGAACCAAAGCTTCAGAAGGTTGGTTCTAGACTAGCTGGGCTGAACCAATGTAGCGGGAAGTGGGTTCTGGATTAGCTGGGCTGAACCAATGCAGCAGGAGGTGGGTTCTGAAGTAGCTGGGCTATACCAAAGCTTCAGAAGGTTGGTTCTAGACTAGCTGGGCTGAACCAGTGATGCAGAAGTTGGGTTCTAGATTAGCTGGGCTGAACCAATGCAGCAGAAGGTGGTTTCTAGACTAGCTGGGCTGAACCAATGCAGCAGGAGGTGGGATTCTAGACTAGCTGGGCCGAACCAATGCAGCAGGAGGTGGGGTTCTAGACTAGCTGGGCCGAACCAATGCAGCAGGAAGCAGGCCACCATGGGCAGTGCTATGAGCCAGGGCCCGTGTTCCTAGCGATCTGGCTGGGCCCCACATCTCTGCCCCAGCCCCATGGATTTTGACAGCGTCAGAGGGCAGCTCCGAGCTGGTCTCTCACGTGGGTCACTGTGCTCTGCGCAGCCCCCAGTGGGGAGGGAAGTTCGGGGCCTGTGCGGGGAGCTGCCCCCCTCCCCCCCAGCAGATGGAGCTGAGGCCAGGCCCTGTTTATCTTGCTCCCAGTTGCCGGGTGCCGTGTTTGCTCTGGGGATTGTTTCCTGCCACCAGCGCAGACACAGGTGGCTTTTATTTGCAGGGTCTGGCTGATTAGATCAGGGCCGGTGCAGCCCCCGGGCAGCCTCATTTCCCTGCAGACTCACCCTACTGGGAAGGGATGCAAATTCACCCAGGCCTGGGCGAGGCCGTTATCCTGCAGGGCTCCCCACAGCCAACCCCCTCCCCCGGCTCCCCTGAGCCCAGGATCAGGGCCTGGCAAGCTGACCCACTCCCAGCGGCCAGGCTGCCCTGTGCCTCTCTGCTCCAGGGACACTGGGGAGCGGTCACGCCGAGCCCTGCGGCGTACACGCGTGTGCTCACGCACATGCCCTGTGCCAGCCTGTGCACGCAGCGAGACACGCTGACCCCCGCCGCCCCCCCGGCCACGCACCCCGTCATGGCGGAGCCCAGGCCTGGACACATGTGTGAGGGCACCCAGCCCCCACCTGCACTCACAGCAGCGCCTGACTGCAAACAGGCTGGCAGATGTTCCTGGATTAGCCCCCCCCCCCCCCCCGTCCCTCCCGCTGCAGATGGGGAGCGGCTCTGACGTCTGCCTGGGGCTGCTGCAGCCCGTTGGCTCCCCCAGCGCCTGCTGCTCTGGGCCAGGGAATCTGGGGAGCATGAAGATGAGATCAAGGGGGCAGGGGCTGGCAAAGCTTCCCCCAAACTACTTCCGCTGGTGCCCCTCACTCCTGACCCGCAGCCCCCTGGGCGGCCCTCTGACCCACTGCTCTGCCGTTGTCTCTCCTGGACATTTAGCTCCAATTCCTGGAGACTCCCCCCTGCCCGGTGCCCCAGAGGCAGCGCGGTACGTGGGTGGGCGTCTCTGTGCCAGGGAAGGGGGGGGGGCTGTGCTAAGCATCCAGTGTGTCTTTGCTCTAAGTGGCGGGCGGGGGGGAAGCATGGGGTTCAGCCCCACTGAGCTCCTATTGTACTGAGTGTGCCAGCTCCCTGTCCAAGACAGCGCCCGCGAGGGGGGCGGGCTGGGGTCCTGCCTGGAGCCAGGACACGTGGCGGGACCTTCCCCGGGGCTCGTTCCCGAGACCCTGGCACCCAGGCACTGTCTGTCCCCCCCATACACCCCGCTCCCCCAGGGCCCCATGAGAAGGGGTGCCCCATTATATTCGCCACATTCATGCCTTCCACGGGCTGTGCCCGCGTGCCCCGGGACTGGGACAGGTGCTACCCGCAGACGCTCCCCCGAGGCCCCCACACTAGGCGGCGACGGGCTCCCAGGTGCCCCCCCAGCACAGCCCGTGCTCCTCGCCCCACGCGGCCCACAATGGGGAAGTGGAGTCACCCGCCGGCTCCTGTTCCCATGGGGATTAATCCCGTGTGAAGGTCACCGGAGCCCCGCCAGCTGCCGCTTTCCCGGCCTGTGGATTACTGCCTAGGTGCACACAGGGCCTGACACCAGTGTGGGCAGACCCGCCACCCGGGGGCCAAGGCCCAGAGGCACCTGTGGGAGCCCTTAAAGGCCCCCGGGGCTCGGAGACGGGGCTCGGAGACAGGGCTCGGGGGGTCCCTTCCAGCCAGCATTGGAGCTGGTCTATAACCCAGACTGTCTGGAGACCCCGGGCTCCATCCCAAAGGAGGCAAAGACACCCAGCCCCTCGCGGGCACCCTGCCAGCTGGGCACAGGAGGTCTCTGGGCATCGTCTGCCCTCCCTGCCAGTTGGGGGCTGCAGGAGTGAGGGGCTGGAAGGGTGTAACGCTGGGAAAGGCCCAGCCTGGTCCTGCCCCCTGAATCCTCAGCGCCCTGGACCGGCAGAGCCCTGGGTGCCAGCTCCACATGGACTGAGAACGAGCTTTGACCCTCAATGCCAGCCAGGGGGGCGAGGAAAGTTGGCACCTCCATGGTGTAGTTGGGGAAACTGAGGCACGGGGCAGGGCAGTGTCACATGCAGTCAGTGGCAGAGCTGGGAATGGCTCACAGCTCTCCTAGGCCAAGCAGCCAATGCTGGGACTGCAGGCGGGGCACTGTGCCGCAGCGAACCCCGTCTGGACACAGTCAAGCCACACAGCACCCACCTCCCAAGGGAAAGCCGGGGGGACCCCGCTCCCTCCCTGCTGCCAGAGCGTAGCCCGCCTCAGACAGGCCAAGTGCCCCTGCCCAGCATGTGCTGCGTGCGCCAGGGACCTGGCTGGGCGCCGGGAGACGGCGACATGGGGTTAATATAACGGGGTGCCCAGCACCTCCTAGGCATTAGCGGGCCGGGCGTGGCATCCCAGCCAGCCAATCAGGAAGCTCCAGGCCAGGCACGGCAACATGCTGAGCCCCATTCCCGGGCGAGGCATCGTGTTAGCCTGGCACTGCCCACCGCCAGGGGTGCCAACCCAGCCAGCCCACCCCCATGACAGCGATGTCACCATAGCAACACAGGTGTTTCCAAGAGGGGGAGGTAAAGAGCCGTTCGGCAGAGGGGAAAAGCCCCACAATGAGGGGGGGGCTGGCCCCAGCTGGCCGCCCCCGGGCAAAGGCCCAGATCCCTGTTGGCGGGGCGTGCACCAGGATGTGGCTGCAGGGCTCTCTCATTATCCTGAGCAAACAGCAACGATAAACAGCAACAGGTGCGGCCGGGGCTGGGCCTGGGGGGAGGGGACCCCCTGGATCGCCGGGCCAGATCCGCAGGCAGGTCAACCCCGGCTCCGGGCCGGCTGGGGATCTGGCCCACCCCCTCTCTGCCCCAGCTCTACCCTGGCCGGGGGGAAGGGGCAGACAGGGTCTTTCCCTAGCTCCCCCCCCCAATGCTATCCTCTCCCTGCCCCACCTTAGCGCTGCCCATGTGTCCAGCACGGAGCAGGGTGAGTAGGTTACTGGCTTCTCCTGTGCCCCAGGACGGGCGGCACCTCTGTTGCTCAGCGGGGAAATGGGCCCTCAGGACTCCTGGGTCCGGTCCGGGCTCAGTGGTTAGAGCAGGGGGGAGTCGGGGCTCTGGGGACTCCCGCCTGAGCCCGGGGAAGGCACAAGAACAAGTGGCTGTGTCCATCTTTGGTCCCACTCCCTGGGGCAGGGGCCATCTTTCTGTCCTGTGTCTGTGCAGCACCCAGCATGGCAGGGTCCTCGGCTGGGCCCGGGGCTGGGCTAGCAGGGGCTGTGGGTCGGGAGTGAGGGGCACCGGCAGAGCTGGGGTGGGGAGCCCAGGGCTGGGATAGCAGGGGTTGCAGGTCGGGAATGGGGGGCACCAGCAGAGCTGTGGGGGAGGTCTGGGATAGAAGGAGGCTGCAGGTCGGGAGTGAGGGGCATCAGCAGACCTGGGGGGGTCCAGGTTGTACCACTGGGGAGAATCAGGGGATTCAGCCCCCAGAAGCAGCTGGTCCGGCCCCTTTCACCAGCACAAAATTCATCTAATGACAAGGGAGACAATCCAGGCAGGTGGAACCGCCCCTCCCCCACCTGCTATTAAAATCCCAGGCGGGGGCGTCGGGGGGGTGGGGGCCGAGCGCTGCAGCGAGAACAGAACATCCTGCCCCCGGCGCCCGGCTCTGCGACAGCTGGGCCTGGCCCCTGACAACAGCCCGTGACTGAGCCTTGCACCCCCTCCCACCCCGTCTCCAGCACCTCTGCTCTGCTCCCCCCCACACACCTGGTGGGAGAGGGACCCCCACTCTAACAGGGGCCAAAGTGGTGCCCGCAGGGACCCGGAGCCGCTGGGGGCTGCGGCATTGTGCCTGCATCTGTCGGATCTATGGCATGACTGGCTGGGGGCCGGGGAGACGAGCTGCAGGGGTGGGGTGCTGGTGCCTGTGCCACCTGGCATGGGCACCCCAGCCTGCTTCCCCAGGTGTCGCCTGGGGCTTTCCTCGCGCCCGGTCCCCGGGAGCTGTGGGACATCCAGCCCCTTAGCTGGCCGCACTGGGCCTGGCCACTCAGGGAGCCGCCCACAGCTGCATCCCCTGCCCAGAGCGCACAAGGTCGGACAGTCTCACCCTGTGACGTCTGCTCCACTGTGCGGCTCCAGCCTGGCCCCTTTGCCAGCCCCACGCCCGCTGGCTCGCGGCTACGGACACGTCTCCCTGGATGGCCCAATAGGGGGCGCTCTGCCCACAGTCACTGCCGACCCCAGAGCAGTGCTAGGGGGCGCCGTGCTGCAGGGAGCAGGGCGGGGGCCCAATAGGGGGCGCTCTGCCCACAGTCACTGCTGACCCCCGTGTGGTGCTAGGGGCGCCGTGCTGCAGGGAGTAGGGCAGGGGGCCAGGGGCCCAATAGGGGGGCGCTCTGCCTGCAGTCACTGCTGACCCCAGAGCGGTGCTAGGGGGCGCCGTGCTGCAGGGAGCAGGGCAGGGGGCCAGGGGCCCAATAGGGGGGCGCTCTGCCTGCAGTCACTGCTGACCCCAGAGCGGTGCTAGGGGGCGCCGTGCTGCAGGGAGCAGGGCAGGGGGCCAAGGGCCCAATAGGGGGGCGCTCTGCCCGCAGTCACTGCCGACCCCCGTGTGGTGCTAGGGGCGCCGTGCTGCAGCAGGTGCCATCTTTCAGCGGAGAGGCAGCGCTGGGGCCCTGACCCCTGTGCTCATGGCAGGACCAGGGCACTTTCTCCAGGAATCAGGTGTCAGCCCGGTGTCCTGGCCAAAACCCAGCGCAGGCGATTGCATCCTGCCACCCTCCCGCTGGCTCTGAGCTGCCTCCTCACTGCCCGTCCTTGGCTTCCGCGCACTGTGAAGCAGCTGCCACGTTCCACCCCAGAGGTGGCTACATTGCAGTGATGGGCAAAACGATCCCTGTGGGCGGAGTCTGTTTGGGGCAGGCGACGAGAGGCCCAGCTGGGTCCCCTTGGCCTTCCCATGAGCGACTGCCCCGGCCCTTCTCCTCCAGCCAGCTGGGCCACTTGCTCCCTGGGGCAGGGGCAGCGTCTCTCTGTGGCCCTGCGGCTCCCCATTGTTACCCCGGTGGGTGCAGCCCCGGGACGCCGGCTTCTTCCCCATGGACAAACTTCTGAGCCCCGCTCAGGCTCCTGAAGCAAGCCGTGGCCAGAGGCTGCCTCTCCGGTGGGCAGGGCCGGATCCAGGGAGGGGCCCAGTGCCCAAGGGCAGGCTGGCTGGGAAGAGGCCCTGCTGGGCCTGGTGCCCTCCCTGTTTGGTGTGTGGCTGCTCGCTCGCCTGCAGCTCCCCCTGCCCGGCTCTGTATCCGGCTGGCTCTCGGGGGGGGGGGGGGGGGGGCAGGCTGGCGTCTCCCGAGCCGGAATGCTGGTGCTGGCAAAGCACCCGGGGGCAGTGCCAGCCCCTGGGGCGGCGCGACCCTCCTGGGCGGGGAGGGACCATTCATCACCCTCCTGAGGGCTGCAGGAGCCAGCAGGCGTCCGCAGGGAGCAGCCTCTGGCCAGGGCGTCTGCACCCCCCGTAGGTGCACGGGGCGGCTCGGCCTGCACCGGCCCTTCGGACGGACGGACGGGTCCCCCACGGGCTGCTGGAGAGGAGCCTTTGGAGGCGCCACACTTGGTCCTTAGCCCTCCCCAGAATCCCCCAGGCCCTGGCACCCTGGGGAGCCTGTGAGCAGCCAGCATCTCCTCCCAGCCAGGCCCTGCCCGGCTCCACCTGGCTGCCTGTGCCCACATCCTGCTTCCCCGCCAGCCAGCAGCACTCCGGGGCACAGCACGCTGCAGAACCACACACACACAATCACACACAGCACAATCACACAATCACACGTACACACAGTCACACACATGCACAATCACACGCACACACAATCACGCGAACACACAATCACACGCACACACAGTCACATGCACATACACAATCACACAAATGCACAAACACACCACATACAATCATCGCACACACTATCACACATGCACACACCCAATCGCACGCTCACACACTGTCACATGGCCCCAGTCACACACAATCTCTCACATACAGTGGTGAGGGTGGCAGAAAGACCGTGACAGCTCCTCGGGCTCCCCCCAGCCCTGTGGCTGCGTGTTGCTGTTCCGTGTGGGTCCCAGGATATTAGACAGACAGGGTGGGGGAGGGCCCATGCACTCCAGTTGAGGCAAGGGCAGACACCCAGAGACACGCTCGGCAAAGCTGGTCTCTCTCGCCAACAGAAGCGGGTCCCTCCCCTGCCCCGCCACTTGGGAAGACACAATCGCACACACACGCCCATGCAAATGCGCCCAGCCTGGATCCCACACACAATCTGCCCCAGCCATGCAAATCTCCCCGCCCCAGGCCAGGCCTCATGGCCACACACACAAAACACATGCAAATCCCGCCCCACTGCCCCCAGGCTGGGCCCGGCCTGTGGCTCTGGGATGACACAATACCAGGCACGCCAGGCTCCCTCCCTGTGCCCGTGTCCCCACGAGGCCTGGCCCTGCCGTGGCCCCACGCCAGGCTCAGGTGTGGGTCAAGATGAAAGTATTCGCTGAGCTCCTGCCCTGGCTTTGGGTGGGAAATTCCCTGGCTGGCCACTGGCTCGTGGCCCCAAATCGTGAGAGAGGAAGGGAACCTGGGGGGGAGGGGGGCGTTGGGGGAAAGTTCCCCAATGTCAGTGTTCCACTGCCCTGCAATGGCTCAGCGCGTGGGTACCCACCTCAGGGCACTGGTAGGAACCAGGGCACATACCCACATGGGCCGTGAGTTCTGGGCTTAGATTTCCCCAACCAGCTCCTCAGGTGCCGTCCCTGGGGGACCCCGGGCTGTCTTGCCCCCCGGCGAGCACGTCTCTGTGACAGCTCACACCACAAAGCACAGCAGTATTCAGGCCAAGCCCAGTCACTCACCCCAGGCCAGTTACGCCTTAGATCTCACACCAAAGCAAACACTTGTAGCCAGTCCTATAATAATCACATTTATTAAACAGGAAGAGGAAACGAGAGTTATTTACAAGGTTCATGCAGGTAACCATAGATACACAATGAGTTTCTAGCTTAAGTTTCCAAAGGTAATAGAAGCTTCTATGACAGACAAGCGCCATATGTCCCTTAGGGCTAACCCAGACTGAGCCCTGGGGCTCTCTTGCCGAGCCTAGAGACCTGGCCCCCCAGAGTCCAAGCAGCACCGAGATACGGTTCCTTCTTGTCAGGGGTTTTCAGTCCCATTCCCCTTGTGCTCAGAGCTGCACGCTCAGCTGGTGGGAGGAATCCACCTGCAAGACTCATCTTCCAGGAGCAGGGGGTCAAAACAACCAATGTCTTTTGTCCTCTTTATCGTCCCACAGTAGTGCATCAGGTGTCAATGGACTTTCCCAGCTGGAGACCCGCACGTCGCACTAGTTAATGTCTCTCTCCTGCCTGGTGAGTTACAGTCACAGAGGCTTGCAACACAAATGCTCCGATGTTCCCTTACAACACGGCACACAGCTGTTATAACTGAGATTAACGCTGGGCCGCCATTCACAAGCATTCAAGAAAGTCTAAACACTAAACCCATCCTTACAACCCTAGTGCCTCTCTGACCAGCACTAACACACAGGGGAGAAAGGGATCGATAATAAGACAGAAAATATCACAATGCCACTGTATAAACCATGGGTACGCCAACAACTTGACTACTGCGTGCAGTTCTGGTCGCCCCATCTCAAAAAAGCTATATTGGAATTGGAAAAGGTTCAGAAACAGGCAACAAAAATGATGAGGGGTGTGGAACGGCTGCCGTATGGAGAGAGATTAAACAGACCGGGACTGTTCAGCTTGGAAAAGAGAGCAGAGCTGGGGGTATGAGGGAGGTCTATAAAATCATGCCCGGCGTTGAGAGAGTGACTGGGAAGTGTTATTTGCCCCTTTGCGTAACACAAGAACCAGGGGTCACCCAATGAAATGAACAGACAGCAGGTTTAAAACAAACAGAAGGAAGAACTTCTTCCCTGTGACAAAGTGGGAATTTTGTTGTAATATTATTATGGAGCCTCAGTTTCCCCCAGATGCTGCTTTGTTCCCTAGTGAGGGGGAGGTCTGTTCGCTCTCCAGGCAGGCTAAGACAAAGGGGTGAATGGCGCCCAGTTAGGTCCCTCATCAAGGGAGCTCTTGAGAAGATGGTGGCAGCTCCCGTCGTCCAGACATGGACACCCAGCAACCAACGAGGCAGAGAACTATGGACTTCCCCACACCTCAGCCGGGGGCTGAGCCGCATCTCCCCAGCTCGGGGACAAAGGACTGGGGCAGGGGGATGAGGCGGAAGTCAAGTGTGGGCTGTCCCTGCCGATGTTCCCTAAGACGGTACACATCTCCCTCAGGGGCTGGCTCGCTAACCGGAGCTCCTGGTGGGAAGCAGGGGGGCTGAAGGACCAGGGGGCAGCCTGAGGAAGTGGTGAAGCCACAGGGCCTGCCCAGGTGAGGTCTGGCTCACTGACCGGCCAGTGATGTTCCAAAGGTGGGGTCACAGCATTGGTCCTGTGGCTACGTGACATTCACACTCACTGCCAGGGGATGGTGTGAAGGCCAAAAGTATAAGAGGGTTCAAAAAAGAACTAGAGAAGTTCCTGGGGGATGGTCCATCAATGGTTATTAGCCAGGCTGGGCAGGGTCACAACCCCCTGTTCCGGGTGTCCCTAAACCTCTGACTGCCAGACGCTGGGGGTGGATGACAGGGGATGGTTCGTTTGATAATTGCTCTGGTCTGTTCATTCCCCCTGAAGCGCCTGGCATCGGCCTCTGTCGGACGACAGGACCCTGGGCTCGATGGCCCCTTGCTCTGACTCAGTCTGGCCGTTCTGAGGCTGGCTCGTTCCCGGACCCATGCCAAGCCTCACGCGTGGGTTAGAGACGGCGATGGGCGTGAAACGCGCGTGGCTGGTGACCTGTTGTTATTGATTTGTATGGCGGGAGCACACGGACGAGTCCCCAAAGCCGAGCTGGGCAGGGTACAAACGGTCCCTTCTGGCTGAAACGTCCATGGTTAACAGAGACCCGTCCACTGGCAATGGCCTTGCTCGGCGCGTGTGCTTGGCCGACGGCCACCCCACATCCCCTGGCGTGTGCGTTCGGCTGCCCCGGCATGGGGGTGCTCACCGGCGCCACCTGTGGGGGTCAGAGAGCCCCCCCAGGCAGGTGCATCTCAGACGCGCCCCCCACGAGACAGCTGACGCCAGGTCAGCTGCATCCCGCTCTCAGACAGCTGCTGTCAGTCGAACCCACTTCCGTGCAGAGGGAAAAGCCCCCCCGGGCAGCATGGCCTCAGCCCGATGGGCCAGCAGAGGAGCGTGGCGCTGCCCCCACGTCCCAGCAGGGGCCTCTGTGGCTAAGCCAAGGGCCCTCCAGGGCAGCACCAGGCTCAGGGGTTCCCCCCCCCTCCCAGCCTTTGCTGCTGACGCCGCACTAGCTGCTGCCCACAGGGACGTTCTGAGCCCGGCTCAGGCCGATGCTGCTCCTAGGCCCGTGAAACGGCTGCATCCCCCCTCCGCTGACCCTCCTGCAGCGAGTTCCACAGGTTAACTGGGACCAACGGCCTGGCCTGCGCTGTAAGTGCCTTCTAACCTGCCCTGAGGCGGAGGCTGTGGGCCTGTCTCCGGGGGAGCAGGTTGTCAGCAGCAGCAATTTGGCCTGCAGAAGTGCCGAGGGGCCCCAGACTGGGCAGGTGATGACAGGCAGCTCGGAGACAAGAGCTGGAGCCAGCTGAGGGGGCACAAGGGACCAGGGCGAAATCCTCCTCAGCCTTGACTTGCCCAGGAGAACTGCCCCGTGGGTCTCCCCGCTACGCCAGTGTGGGGCGTCCTGGCGGCCCTGGGGGAGCCGGGCTGTGGAGCGTTCCAGCGCCAAGTCCCTGCCCCAGCGTAGGCCAGGTTGCACAGAGGACAGCTGGATGGTGAAGCGACACAGGGGGTCCTAGCCCCGGCCCCCAGGGAACTGAGGGGGGCATGTCACACCAGGCCCCGTGCTGGGAATTCCAGCAGAGAGCCCTGCGCCCCCCCCCCCCCCCCCCCCCCCCCCGGGCGGGGGGGGGGGAGGGCAGGCGGCCCCCCCCCCCCCCCCCCCCCCCCCCGGGGTCCCTCTGGGGCATGGCGGGTGCTGGGAAGCTCACCCACGCACAGCCCATGCTGTGGGTAAGGGTTTGTCTTCCCGTACAGCGGTGGGCGTCGTGCCCACCTCCCCGAGGGGCGGGCGCTGTGGCGGCGGGCGAAGCTCTGTGCTGGCTGCAGGGGGGCGAGGTCGGTGTCACTCCGTCGCCGGGGGGTGGATGTTTCACACCCCAGCGATGGCGTTACACCGACGGGTCTGCAGCGTAGACCCGGCCTTAGGGGAGTGCGGGCTCCCTGGGGCGCCCAGCCCAGCCTCCCCCCCCCCATGCAGAATCAGTTACCGAGCATCGCACTGGGCTCTGGGAGTGAGGGGGGTTGGCACCGCTGAGAGCCAGGCGCCCAGCGCCCCTGCAGCTGGGGCTGGCTAAGGGGACAGAGACATACGGGGCCAGGCCCTGCTCTGTCACCGGGCACAAGGCAGCAGCTGGCTGCAAATACTTAATGACCCCAAGTATGGGGGGAGGGGGCTGTACTGAGAGAAGTGACCCCCCCACCCCATCCCCCTACCGCTGCCCGGCTCGCCCTCCCCACACACTGAACCCAGGGGAACATTGAGACCTACCTGGGGTGAAATACACCAGCCCCGCTGAGCCAGTCCCTGCGGCAAGGCAGGTGAGCGCCAGCTGGCTTTGAACGGACGGGGCTCACGGGCAGGGGATAACTCTGGCCTTCCCCTTTCCCTCCCCCAGCCTCCCCAGAGCTGCTGCTGGGAGCTCCCTGGGTGTGTGTACCATGCATGCTGGAGATGTGCACACTGTGTGGCTGGTACATCTCACGTGTATACATCGCATGTACCTCAGCTGACATGTATGTAGCTTCCCTGCATGTTGGCCAGGGGGTTGTGAGCCACTCGTGTATGTTGCACGTCGCACATGATTCTCAAGTCACGGCAGTGGCATGTTGCATGTCCACCGAGTGTGCACCTTGCACGGGCACTGCATGTGTGCACGCACGTCGCACACGTGTCGCAGGTGTGTCGCAGGCGTGCCGACAGGCTGGACCTGCCTAACGCGAGCCGAACGAACAAAACGTTCACGTCAGGTCTTGCACGTGGGGCTCGACGCCAGGCAAGTGCAGAGGTTGCTCCGGGCTCGGCCCGCTTGCGCCCGTCCCCGGCCCGAGCCAACAACCGGGCAGGGGAAAGACTCCTCGTTGGGTCCCTCCGCCCCTTGGATCTGATGTGCAGGAGCCCTGGGCTTGGAACCGGTTCACCCCGGGGGAAAGTCCGGAAGGTGTAGCCTGGGGGAACAAACAGAGCAGGGAGAAGGGGAGTTAAAGGGCTGTGGACAGGAGTAGTGAAAAGAGAAGGAAGGAGGAGGGGGGCAGAGAAAGGCAGGGAAAAGCGAGGAGAAGAAAAGGGGGAGAGGGACCGAGAGAGACGCCGCAGGTGGGTCAGTGACTCCTGCCGAGCGGAGCCCCGTTCCCTCTGCTCTCTGGGGTGAGTGTCCCTGGGGCATTGGAGATAAGTCCCTGGTATTTCAGAGCCTCTCTTGCAGCCCGACAGTTGGGGTCCAGCCCCCAGGAGCCCTGAGCACCGCAGCCCCAGGCCCCGCAGGCAGCAGGGCTGGCAGGATCTCACCTGGTTCCGGTAACACGCTGGCAGGTGCCAGGTGAGTCACTCACCTTCTCCGGCTGGCTCCCGAGCAGAAAATGAGGGCGCCGGCGGCTCGGTGGGGCTTTTATAGCCCTGATAAAAATAGCGCTGGCTTCCCAGTGAGCAAGGGGGGCCGGGGAGATGGGGCTGTGCAGAGCCAGGGGAGAGGGCTGGGTTGTCAATGGAGAGCTTCTCCCAGCACACCTGTCACAGGCTCTGTGTTTGCTCAGCGCAAATATTGACCCAGAGGAGGCAGGCTGGGCAGGGGAGGTGATTAGACCACCTAGATTAGAGCCAGAGCAGGGCTCTCTGCAAACTCCCCAGGGCGGCTTTGTTAATGGGAGCCTGGGCGCTGGAGGGGGGGTGGCGGAGGCCAGAGGAGGAGACACTCATTAACCTACCCTGGAACAACACCAGCTGTCACTTTTCCACCCACCTGCCTGGCTCACTTTGCAGCCATGGGGCGGGGCGGGGCGGGGGGTGCGCAGAGGAGCCGGGCCTGAAGGCCACCTACATCTTTCCAAGTGGAAAGGAAGGAAGGAGGGCATGGGGCAAAGGAGCGAGGGATGGGGGGAGGGTAAATGGCTCTGGCAGGGCCTGGCAGAACACGGGTTTGGCTGGGACTGGGAAAGCCGGGGGAGAGGCCCCCATCCTAGGGGCGGCCTGCGGTCCTTGCTCCCAGAGGTGTCCCTTTCCCTCTGGCCGTGTTCGGACGCCGACTGTTAGCAGGTGCCCAGTTTGCCAAGCAAGCTGGGTCGCTCGGGATCCGGGACCTGTCACTTCATTCTTTCATTCCTGTGTCACCTGCAGACTGTATCCGGGAGGTCTGGGGGTTTTCTCCCAGGTCATTGACAAAGCTGTTAAATTGCGTGAGGCCAGGAACTGATCCCTGCAGGACCACTCCCTGGTTCGAGGAGTCGTCCCTGTTCACAATTACACCTGGAGACCTCTCCGGGAGCCCGGTTTTAATCCATTTCATGGGGGCCCTGTTCATATGATAGTGGTTTGGTGTGGTACCAAGCCAATGGTAATGCCAGGGGATTAAGCAACCACATCTCCAGTTCCAGCAGACGCCACCCAGAACGTGTCCATGATACGGCAACAGGCTCCAGTAGAAACGCTCCGGAACCCCCTGCCCGTAAGGCACCCGCGGGATCCCCAGGCCCTGCTCCGACTCTGAACTACGCTGGGGTAAAGCAGGGGTCACCCCCTGCAGTCGATGGAGCGACCCCAGTGTGAACGCCATGGGAGTGAGGGGCTCTGTGCCGGACGGCCGTTGGCTGGACTAGCTTCCCTCTGCATGCAGGAGCCCCGGCAGGTGAATCGATGCTGTGGCTGTGTGGCCCGTTCTCACAGCCAGACCAGCTTCCCCCACGGGATGGTGGGCTCATGATGCAGACCCCAGGCCCCCTAGGAACCAGACTGGGACACCTCCTCCCCACACTGCAGACAAGGGGAGGGCCTCCTGCCCCTGCTGGCCTGGCCTGGGTTAGACACGGCCAGGGGAGGCGCGCCAGGCCCGACCCTTGGAGCAATCCAGTGCCCTGTCCCAGAGCACTGAGTTACTGGAGCTGTTCGGCCTAGTGGGTGGGGACTGGCTGAGAGTCAGTTCTATGCCTGGTTCTGCCACTGTCCTGCTGCGTGACCTTAGGGAAGTTACTTCATCCTCTTTCCCCCTCACTCTTTGTCTGTTTTGTCTATTTAAACTGCAATCTCCTTTGGCCAGGGACTGTCTCTCATGGTGTTTGTACAGCACCCGGCGCGCTGGGGCCCTGCTCTGCATTGGGACTGCCATGTGCCACCACACTGCTAATGAATTGAACAGACCAAGGGGACACGCCCCATACAAGGGAAAGGAGCCCAAGGGACCTGTTGGAGCCATTCACGGCTCACCGGCACACTGTGGGGTGGACTATCTCTAGGGCTGAGGTTCTCCCCGTCTTTCTGCCACACACGAGGCCGTGACAGCCCAGGGCCCTGTGCTGGCAGAGCCGTGCGGTGCAGACACACGGTACTCACCGGTGATCCCAGCCCAGGTGCTGTTTTGTTCTCATCTCATTATCTCCCAGACAATGGAGTGACTCGCCTGGTGTTAAATGTTTTAAGGAATCAGGATCCCTTCTGTTCTCCCCCTCGGGCTCTCCCCAGAAGGGAGCCCAGGCAGCAGAGCAGCGGGTGCAGAAGAAAAGGCAGCGTGTGCATATGGTATGAAATCCCTGGCGACCGATCTCTCCTGCTATCTAGCACCGGGCGGAGAGCATCGCATTAGAGCTGCGCCGCTGGGGAGAGCTCCCTGCTCCTAGTCAGAGGAGACGTCAGTCCTTACGCCTAGGAGATCTATCTATTGCCCTCCTGGGAAACATCCAACACCCCAACCCTCAGGGAACAGACCACAAAAATGCTTCCTTCTTTCCCTCCAAACACGCCCCAGGCAAAAGCAGAGTATGCAGCACCTCCTAGGGGCTGGAAACGACCCGGCCCCGGGTGCTGGGCGCTCAGCATTCTGGCCTGGCCTGATGGCAGGTTTCATGTGTGATTTCTCAGCAAACAGCAAGGCTCCGGCCCCAAGCTTTCTCCCAGCAGAGCTGGGCAAGCAGGTTTCCAGCACTACGGACAGCGTGTCCCTCCGTCCCTGGGGCTTCTCAAGGTGTTTCCCTCCGTCCCTGGGGCTTCTCAAGGTGTGTCCCTCTGCCCTTGGGGCTTCTCAGGATGCTAGGTCACAAAACGATGGCACCCTGGCATCATGAAATGGGCACTTGGCATGTCTACAGCACCTTCCATCTCATAGCAGCACTTCCCCAGCCTGGGTGAATTCAGTTCTCGCCTCCATGGATGAGTAAGTTCAGCGTTGCCCGTTGTACAAATGGGATAAACAAGATGAAGTCACTTGCCCAAGATCACATGGCAAGCGAGTAGCAACCCAGGAGTCCTGGGCCCGCATCCTGTGGTGGTGCCGTAAGTTCCACCTTCCTGTGAAGCGGCTGAGGGGAAGAAGGGTTAGCAGCGGGCTGGAGAGATTCTCCAAGCTCTTTAGACCTTTGGTAGAAGTTTTTTAATTGTATGCACGTTCTCCTGTCACTCCAAGGCCTGGATGTGGTAACTATGGCAACCTGGGTTTGCAGGTGGAGGGAGATGAAAACTGGCACCAAAGCAAAACATTCAGTAACTTTTCTCCAGAACGTCTGAGGCAGAATCCAGGATGGCGGGTGGCACAAGCTGTATTTCCAGCTCGTTCGCATCGTCTCTCTGTCCCTCTAAAGAGATGCTCCCTGGAGACCCAGAGCCATCACTGGTGTAACTGCTGAAGCCAGCAACCCCAGAGATTAAATGCGGCCCAGAGAGAGAGAATAAGATTAGTTGCACCTCACAGCCACGGACCCATGTGTGAGAAAAGGCTAACAGGGCGCTAGAGCTGGGGGAGTCTCGGTTCATCACAGCCTGATGGCAGAGAATGGACCATAAACATCAATCTCCCGTTTCTTCAGAAGGGTCGGATCTGTCGCCAGCAAACCCCCCAGTGCCCGAGGCAGGATGTGAGCTGTTAACAACAGGAAAGCTGTTCCCCAGGCATCACACTGCATCTAGGCTACACACACGGTCTGTTTGCTTTTCAATATGATGCCATTAAACATATAATAACGCTTAGCACTTTCCAAACATTAACCTGGTCATCCTGCCACCCCATGAGGGAGGGGAGCTGAGACCCAGACTGACTCAGACAACAGAGGGCATCAGACTGGAAGGCAGGAGTGCTTGTTCCCATGTTCAAACCACTAGATCATCTTGCCTCTGAGCTTTCCAGGTCACCCCTGGTTCTGCTCCCCATCTCGATGTGGTGGGATCCCCCCTTGGGGTGCACAGGTGCATCTTGGCCCAGATGATGTAGATCCGAGGACAGAGATGGAAGAGGGGAGCAGATCTAGGGCTGAATGTTGTGACGCAGGGTAGAGGACTCTGTGGAGAAATACCCCTTGGAGGTGATTGTGTCTGAGATGCTTGCTGAGCCCAGGGGGGCAGTGTCCCCTGGAAGTCTGGGATCATGCTGCTGGTGGGACAGGAGTTTGTGCATCTTTGTGCCGTTTCTCCCCATTGAATTTGCCCCGATCGCTATATTTTAAGAGCACAGCACAGGGCAGAGCGAAGACTCTCCTGCCATGCCACCTCTACAGAGCTTTCCTCCAAGGGACAGATAGAATCGGGATGCACCTGGGAAGAAATTAGCCAAAAGAAGCCCTAGGAACCGCATGGCATGGGTCTGTCTGTCCAGGGGTAGCCTTCTTGGCTTTCGCTCTCCAGCCTACCGTCTATGTACTGCTGCAGCTCTCGGCACCAGTCTCTGAGCTTCTCTAACGAAGGAAAAGTCTCGCTTTTCGGCCCTTCTACTGGCCAGGTGCTGTCACCAAGGTTAGAAATACCCCCAGGAAACGGGGATCCCACCCACGACTGACCCCCAGGAACCCTCCCCTGACCTGGAGGGGCGAGGAAGAGCTCTCGCCACCAGGGAGCTGACCTCCCCGGGACCTCAAAGCAAGCTAATGAATGGGATCCATGCTGCGTGTGGATTGTCTGGGCCTTTCCCCTTCTAGGGGTCAGCTGGCTTAAGAGCCGTCGATTCCAAAGCCAGAAGGGACCATTGTGATCACCCCGTCTGCTCCCCTGTGTAACACAGGCTGGAGAATGGCCCCCAAGTAATTAAGATGGTAACTATCTACTGCAGCTGCCAGCTAATGAAGTTGCCCCTTTAGCTCAAGCGGTAGAGGCCTGTGCTTCCAACCTCCTGGGCCTGGGAGCGGTTTGATGCCTTTGCTGGACAGCCGCAGGAGTCCTTTGGGCCCGCACGGCAGCTGGGCAGCCCTGAAGGAGAATTCCCGCGAGCGGTTGACACCCCGGGAGAAAGGACAGTTTGCGACAGGAAGACGCCTGCAGCCAGCTGACATGGCAGGAGGGAGTTGTGTGTGTCAGGACTCGGCCTGGGCGCTGGGTTCACCCCCGTTCTTGGTGTGATCCAGGAGTCAACAGGTCCATTTCTCCCTCCCCAAGCTGGGACACTGAGGTCTGCACTGACTCAGAGGGGAGGGGGACAGCACCCCCAAATGATTCACCCACCCCGCTCCCTGCAGTACAGCGCCCCTAGACTACAACCATGCTGGGTCAGCAGGACTCGGACGGAGAGTGCCCCCTATTGAATTACCAGCACCAGCTCGGCCCCTCCCCAGCCAGGGGGAGCTTGCATGATGTGCCAGAATCCCGACCCAAGCATTCCACTGCACTGGGGCAGGGTCACCCCGGCCAGGCAGCCACGGAGCACAGGCTCCGCCCAGGCGGGGAGCACAGCCAGCGCCCTGGTGCGATGAGCTGGGCTGGCCGGTGGTGGCACCGCCCGCTGTGCTCTCAGCTCGGGCGAGCAGAAGGCCCTGCTGCAGGAGAACTGGAGGCCCAGCTCAGAGGTGGGGAGCACACTGCTCAGAAGGGTCCAGACTCCATCTGGAGACCCCAGGCACCTGGCTGAGCTCTGGAGCAGCCAGATGGGCCCTCGCTGCCTCTCTGACAAAAGGAACAGCCCAGCCCTGCGGCGTGGGGACATTTACAAACAAGCAACTGCTGGGTTCAGCTGTGCCATGTCCCCGGGTACAGCAAGCGCCTCCTGTACCCCATTGCCAGCACTGCTCTGGGCAGCTGGGGCACACGCCCCTCCCTCCCTCACTCCCCAGGCACCAGAGGTATCGGCTCAGTACCACGGGACCCAAATGTAGAGGAACATGCAGTGTCCAGGCTGCTGCACCAGGACCATGGTGCCAGGCCAGCCCGCACTGCCCTGTGTGCTAGGCACAGTATGGCTGGCCTGGCTCACAGCAGAAGTTGCTAGATCACAGGCCCTGGTTCTCATGGGAGACTTTAATCACCCTGATATCTGCTGGGAGAGCAATACAGCGGTGCACAGGCAATCCAGGAAATTTTTGGAAAGCGTAGGGGACAATTTCCTGGTGCAAGTGCTGGAGGAACCAACTAGGGGCAAAGCTTTTCTTGACCTGCTGCTCACAAACAGGGAAGAACTAGTAGGGGAAGCAAAAGTGGATGGGAACCTGGGAGGCAGTGACCATGAGATGGTCGAGTTCAGGATCCTGACACAAGGAAGAAAGGAGAGCAGCAGAATATGGACCCTGGACTTCAGAAAAGCAGACTTTGACTCCCTCAGGGAACAGATGGGCAGGATCCCCTGGGAGAATAACATGAAGGGCAAAGGGGTCCAGGAGAGCTGGCTGTATTTTAAAGAATCCTTATTGAGGTTGCAGGAACAAACCATCCCGATGTGTAGAAAGAATAGTAAATATGGCAGGCGACCAGCTTGGCTAAACAGTGAAATCCTTGCTGATCTTAAATGCAAAAAAGAGGCTTATAAGAAGTGGAAGATTGAACAAATGACCAGGGAGGAGTATAAAAATATTGCTCAGGCGTGCAGGAGTGAAATCAGGAAGGCCAAATCACACTTGGAGTTGCAGTTAGCAAGAGATGTTAAGAGTAACAAGAAAGGTTTCTTCAGGTATGTTAGCAACAAGAAGAAAATCAAGGAAAGTGTGGGCCCCTTACTGAATGAGGGAGGCAACCTAGTGACCGACGATGTGGAAAAAGCTAATGTACTCAATGATTTTTTTGCCTCTGTCTTCACGCACAAGGTCAGCTCCCAGATTGCTGCACTGGGCAGTACAGCATGGGGAGAAGGTGACCAGCCCTCTGTGGAGAAAGAAGTGGTTCGGGACTATTTAGAAAAACTGGACGTGCACAAGTCCATGGGGCCGGATGCGCTGCATCCGAGGGTGCTAAAGGAGTTGGCGGGTGAGATTGCAGAGCCATTAGCCATTATTTTTGAAAACTCATGGCGATCGGGGGAGGTCCCAGATGACTGGAAAAAGGCTAATGTAGTGCCCATCTTTAAAAAAGGGAAGAAGGAGGATCCGGGGAACTACAGGCCAGTCAGCCTCACCTCAGTCCCTGGAAAAATTATGGAGCAGGTCCTCAAGGAATCAATTATGAAACATTTAGAGGAGAGGAAAGTGATCAGGAACAGTCAGCATGGATTCACGAAGGGGAAGTCGTGCCTGACTAACCTAATTGCCTTCTATGATGAGATAACTGGCTCTGTGGATGAGGGGAAAGCAGTGGATGTGTTATTTCTTGACTTTAGCAAAGCTTTTGATACGGTCTCCCACAGTATTCTTGCCACCAAGTTAAAGAAGTATGGGCTGGATGAATGGACTGTAAGGTGGATAGAAAGCTGGCTAGATCGTCGGGCTCAACGGGTAGTGATCAATGGCTCCATGTCTAGTTGGCAGCTGGTTTCAAGTGGAGTGCCCCAAGGGTCGGTCCTGGGGCCGGTTTTGTTTAATATCTTTATTAATGATCTGGAGGATGGTGTGGACTGCACTCTCAGCAAGTTTGCAGATGACACTAAACTAGGAGGCGTGGTAGATACACTAGAGGGTAGGGATCGGATACAGAGGGACCTAGACAAATTAGAGGATTGGGCAGAAAAAAACCTGATGAGGTTCAACAAGGACAAGTGCAGAGTCCTGCACTTAGGACGGAAGAATCCCATGCACTGCTACAGACTAGGGACCGAATGGCTAGGTAGCAGTTCTGCTGAAAAGGACCTAGGGGTCACAGTGGACGAGAAGCTGGATATGAGTCAACAGTGTGCTCTTGTTGCCAAGAAGGCTAACGGCATTTTGGGCTGTATAAGTAGGGGCATTGCCAGCAGATCGAGGAACGTGATCGTTCCCCTTTATTCGACATTGGTGAGGCCTCATCTGGAATACTGTGTCCAGTTTTGGGCCCCACACTACAAGGAGGATGTGGAAAAATTGGAAAGAGTCCAGCGGAGGGCAACAAAAATGATTAGGGGTCTGGAGCACATGACTTATGAGGAGAGGCTGAGAGAACTGGGATTGTTTAGTCTCCAGAAGAGAAGAATGAGGGGGGATTTGATAGCAGCCTTCAACTACCTGAAGGGGGGTTCCAAAGAGGATGGAGCTCGGCTGTTCTCAGTGGTGGCAGATGACAGAACAAGGAGCAATGGTCTCAAGTTGCAGTGGGGGAGGTCCAGGTTGGATATCAGGAAAAACTATTTCACTAGGAGGGTGGTGAAACACTGGAATGCGTTACCTAGGGAGGTGGTGGAGTCTCCTTCCTTGGAGGTTTTTAAGGCCCGGCTTGACAAAGCCCTGGCTGGGATGATTTAGCTGGGAATTGGTCCTGCTTTGAGCAGGGGGTTGGACTAGATGACCTCTTGAGGTCCCTTCCAACCCTGATAGTCTATGATTCTATGATTCTATGTGCCCACAAGATGGCTGGAAAAAGGGGTAGAGATGGGAGGCCAGAGCTGTGTCTTGCACCCTCGTGTTACCCCACGCAGGAGCTGGCAGGAGGGGTGGGGCTCCTCGGAGTGACTCCCCCTGCCCAGCCACTCCCCAGAGCCCACAAAGCCTGGGAGCAGGGGAGGTCTTGGCCGGGAGTCTGGCTGAACCATTTGGTACTTTTACTAATGGTGCTGGTGCCACCTATTGGCAATTGCTAACCCTGCTTGTTTAGGGCGAAGCCTCTCTCCTCTGACACTCGGGTCTTGGCCCTGTTCTGCCTGCCAGGCCACGGGGTGCTGAGGGCGAGACACAGACAGGCCATGCACAGTCCCTAGGGGTCCCAATTCCCCTCCCTCCCGGGGGAGCAGCATGCAGGGGCCAATGTGCCATAACAGGACTCCAGGCGGCAAGGGGGACACCCAGCACTGGCAGGAGCTCAGTCCGGACGCATTAGCCACACCACACTCTCCCAGAGAATGGCAGGGCCATACAGCCTGTTTTATTTGGGGTAGCACCCGAGGGAGTCAGCTGCAGCCAACCAGGTAGCTGCACGGCGGGCGGGCCGTTCCTGAGCGGAGCTGTCCCAGTTTCACTGACGTTGGGCATGGAGGCAGCAGAAGGCCCGGGTTCCTGCCGCCACTGCAGAGAGCGAGTGTGAACCGGAACAGCGCGCAGGGAGGGAGTCATCTGCGGCAGGCTCGATTTCAAAGTAGGCGGGTTCAAAAACCACCTCCCTCCCCCAGGGATGACCTGGGGCATGCGGGGGACACATCACCGGCAGAGTCCCGCTCCACAGGCCCTCCACGCTCACTGCCAGGTGGCTGAACTCCCCTGGGCACAGCCACCCACCTCCGGTCTTAGGGCTGGCTCCTCTCTGACCTGGCCAGCAGTGCAGAAGGCCTGGTTCCCAGGAGCCGGCTGCCGTGGGGGATTCCAGTAGGGGCTGTGGCCGCTGCCGTTCCTCAGAGAGCAGACTGAGTGCTGAACTCGGCTAGCGTGGGCAGCGGTTCTGAGCCACGCCAGCCATCTAGGTGGACAGGACAATCTGAGGGTAACCCTCGGTTTCCTTGCCTTCAGTGGGGAGGCTGGGCCCAGGCCCTGCCGTGCGCAGCAGCGATGCGGGGTGACCAGGCGTGGCTGGGCTGATGCCTCTGAAAGAGAAGAGATTCCCTTTGGATCTGGCAGCCTCCGGCCTGTGGCCTTTCCTCCTGCAAGTCACCCTCCTCCTCCACCAAACAGCCCTGGGGGATCCAGCAGGAGGCGCTGCCCCCGTAAGGCCGGGAGATGGGCAGGCTCTCACATGTCAACCACCAAGCCTCTCCCACCCCATCCCAAACACTGCCTCTGCCCTGCCCACAATCCCCGTCCTCAGCACCCACAGCTGCCTCTTCTCTCGTGCAAAGGGCTTCTCAGTGCCCAGCCCTGCTGCATGAAACCACTTGGCGCTGCCTCCCTTGGCCTCTCTGGCCCAGCCACAAGCAGCGGGCGAGAGCTCTGGCAGCTGCCTCGGACCTGTAAGGAAGTGCCCCCTGTAACGAAGTGGGAATGTTCTGAATGTTTCCTTTGACTCCTGGGTGGGGGCCTGTGACGCAGCAGGGAGGGGGGAGTATGGACCTGGGCAGGTGACAGGGGAGTTTGGCTGGGACTGGCTGCATTGGGGGATGGGAGACTGGCCTTGAGGGAAGATACCTGAGCAGGTAACATGAGAACCCAGGAGGGGGATGGAGCCAGGTGACACCTTTGCCCTGGAAACTGGACACAGGCTGGGGGGGGGGGGGGGGGGGGGGGGGGGTGAGGCTGAGTGAGACAGCTGGAGGGAGTTTCAGTTTGGAGCTGGCTGGGGAAATGGAGGGAGGGGCCAGACGAGGCTCTGGGCTTCCTGCCTCCCCAAGATGGACCTGACTTAGGGGCTCCTGTTTCCTGTACCTACAAGCTCTGTTTTAGACCATGCTCCTGTCATCTAATAAACCTCTGTGTTACTGGCTGGCTGAGAGTCACGTCTGACTGCGGAGTTGGGGTGCAGGGCCCTATGGCTTCCTCAGGACCCCGCCTGGGCGGACTCGCAGTGGGGAAGGGCCCGGTGGGGCAGGGGAGGCTGAATGCTCCTATTAAACAGGGGGTAATGAGTGCACTATATGGCTCCAAACGACGGGTGTCCACCCGTCCGCCCCCTTCCCCCGCTGGAAGGGAATTAGATGACGCAAAGGGAGACCGACCCCCCCCGGAGCCCACACTCTTGGCCTGGATTCTCCAGTGCCCTGGGCCATTCCTGCAGCTGCTGGGCACGTGCCAGGCTCCTGCCCCCTCTGGATCCTGCAGCGGGGTGGTGGTCGCTCTCCCTGGGAGGAACCTGCCCATTTCACACATGGCGCATGAGCTGCTGGCAGATGGGACGACAGGAGTGGAGGTGTGCTACACAGGACACAGCGAGGCCTCTGCAAGGCATTCCCGCCCCTTACCTTTGGGCGGAGGAGGGGGGCAGGGCAATCACCCTGG
Organism: Trachemys scripta elegans; assembly: GCF_013100865.1. NCBI lineage: Eukaryota > Metazoa > Chordata > Testudines > Emydidae > Trachemys > Trachemys scripta. The sequence goes on along the minus strand of NC_048308.1, from coordinate 711,593 downwards.
GACGGGCCGTCAGAACCACCTCGCCGCGGCTGGCCTCCACCATTATGTTCTGCAGCGTGTTCTCCAGCACCAGCTCCAGCAGGTTCCCGAACGCAGGCAGCCTAGAGAGCCCGGAGGTGCAGGCTGGGGATGTTTAATGCCGCAGGAGAGGTTGTCCATGGGCGCAGACCCTGCGGTGTGGGCAGCTGGGTTTCCCCGGCACACACAGGGCCCCAGCAGGTGCCGAGGTGCCACGGCCAGCTGCACTAAGAGCGGAGAAATGCAGCACCTGACCCCACGCCCTCCCCTAGAGCAGCCCAGCCGCCCTCTCGGCACAGACTGTGCCTGAATCGGGGCTGATGGGCGGGAGCCTCCAAACCCTGCCTCATCTGCACTGAATCTCTCTGTCCACAGCTGCTCTCATCTGCAACATTGCATTCGGGGCAGGAGCAATGCATGCTGGGACTTGTCATCTGCTCAGGCCGCACCTCCCTACGCAAGAGGAGGGTGGCTAGCAGGCTGCATGGGAGAACTCAGTGGGTGGCCACACAGAGTGCACGGCTAGCCCACTGGAGGTATAACGTGAGAGAGGGGAAGACAGATTCGTGCTCCCTGCATCACACCGGCCGGGGCCCCTCCTCACCTGGTGATTGTCTCCTTCTCCTCCCGGAGCTGTTCCTGGTGAAGGATGTCACGCAAGCTATCCGGAGGCTCCTCCCCAGCCGCCCTGGGAGAGGTGACCAGGCTCATCTCACATTCTTCCTGCCTCTCCTCCTCCTCTCCCGGCTTGTCCTTCGCACAAGGGGCTGGGGAAGGAGACGCTCTGGAGGAGCCACCCGGGCTTCGCTTCCTGCCCTGATGCTTTGCTGATTCTGTAGTCCAGAACTGGTGGAAATAAGGCATGGGCTCGGCCAGGCTCCTGTTCACTGCTTGGTGAAACTGGGTGTCCTCCAACAGTCCTCTAGGATGGGAGGGAAAGGAACAAAGGGATCAGAAACAACACCTCTGCATAAGTAGACGCATGCCCGCGAGGCCGACGTCCTTGGCAGAGTAATGACCCCTAGGGATCACTGAAAGCCAGCTGCTCTCACTTGAGTCAGTGGCCAGCTTGGCCCCCTGCTAGCCCCGGGGAAGATGGCATCGATCCTGAGTGCCTGTGCCCAGAGCTTGTGCAGCCACTTAGTCTTAATGTAGCGTCCTCCAGTGGGACCTTGCTCTCCGCAGATGGGTGTGGTGCCAAGGCCCCGGCAGGGGAATTGGCACTGCCTCTGAAGCCAGGACAAACGACAGTTCCAGAATCCAGCAAGCAGCTGGGAGCTGCACTGGTACTTACGACAGCTCCTCCCCAGCAGCGAGGGAGCGGACACCCTCTGTTCAGCCATCGCGCTCCTGGCTTAGCATGGCCGGCGATGCACAATCCCCAGGGCAGGGCTCCTGCACTTCTGTCTTCCGCAGGCCCAATTCCCCAGTCCACGCCACTGGTCTGACACAACGGTCCCACCAGCGGAAGGGCAGTAGAACGGAGCGGAGAATCGGGCCCATCTGCAGCAGTCCCCCTCCCCCCGCAGCCCCTATTTCAGCGGGGGGACACTGACTCCGAAAGGAAAGGGGAGCCTGTACCTGATCACAGCAGTCAGCAGGTCAGTCACCACCTGCATCTCCTGTTCGGAAGAGCCAGCCAGCGCCAGAAGAACAGGGTCCGTCCTGACGCCTCCCTCGTCCTTCCTCTTGTCCACAGCCTTGTCTCCCACTGTCTGCTGGAGATGCCTGCACAGTGAGAAAAAGCAGAGGGGGCCTTCGAGACAAAGTACAGTGCCTGGACCGTGGCAGAGGGCCTGAGGGAAACCAGGATGGGATCAGGTAATTAGAGTTGGTAGCATCAAGCAGATCACTAGAGGCTGGAGCGGGGCACCTGGCTCACCCAACCTTGCACCGAGTAAGTTTTGGTGCAGAGAATCATTTTTACCACAGCTCTGAGGATTCATATCAACAGAGCTTTGGAAAGACACGGCCCATCTCTCTCCCGGGACCCCGCAGGATTCATCGGAGGGACGAGGCTGTAGAGCAGCGGGCCTGTGGTGCTGGCAAACAGCTGGAAGCAAAGGGGAACCAGGGAGGGCACAGAAGTGCCAGTGTGGAGCAGAGAGGCACCTCTGGGTGAGAGAATGGACTGAAAGAGCGCCCCCCTGTGCCACACGCAGGCTCTGCGCAGACAAGCAGCAACCACCTCTGGTGACACGTGCAATGACCAGATCAGTGTCGTTCCACAGGGATTTACGGACGCCAATAAATTGCAGCCAGTCTGAAACCTGGCTCTCAGCGCCACGCCTGAGGGACCTGTGCTCCCTGCCCACGAGTCCAAGCAGCAGCCTTGTGCGCCAGCCAACATGCATTACCTGGGCCAACAGAAGACTCAGGGAAGGTGTGAGCAGGGAGGCTGCCAGCAGGAGAGAGGCCATGTGCTGCAGCTCACTCGAGAGAGCTATGATTGAAGCCCTCAATCACCATCCCCCAAAGGGCCCGATTCGCCCCTCCAGAGGAACGGCTCCGATTCACAACAGGATCGGTGAGAGGGGTCTCACGCCCAGGCAAGTGCCAGTGACTCGGGGGTTACAGTGCCTGTGCGTCGATGGGAGAGAGCCGGGAGCTCGGCCCTTGCTTGGCTCCAGGCGCTGAGGGATTTAATGCTGCTGACGACGAGCAGAGCGCTGCCCTGATCCCCACCAGCGGCAGAGCCCTGTACGCACAGATCAGACCATCCTTCTTCCTGGGCCAGGCAGGGAATCAGCCGGTGGGTTCTGAGCTAGGGCTGGTGGCAGCGGAGGGGAAGACAAGGTGCCACTTGGTGGTTCTCAAACTTTTCTCCTGGTGACCCCTTTTACACAGCAAACCTCTTAGTGAGACCCCCCCCATATACATTCAAAACACATTTTTTAAAATATTTAACACCATTAGCAATGCTGGAGGGGAAGTGGGGTTTGAGGTGGAGGCTGACAGCTCGCAACCCCCATGGAATAACCTCGCGACCCCCTGAGGGGTCCCGACCCCCAGTTTGAGACCCCCTGAGGTAAAGGGACACAGTGGCACTACAGATCCCCGGTTTCACTTCCCAAGAGCCAGCTGTCAAACCTGTTATCCCAGCCAGACCGCAGCTCAGGCTGCTGGATTCAGCCTCCCTAAATTCCCCCTGCAGCTCACGGAGAAACATCCGTTGTCACTTCCTGTGCCCATGCAATGGCAGTTCTAATCCAAGGGGCAAGTCGGCGTACACAGGCACGCGTCGTAGCAGGAAGAGCTCTGGGTCGGGTGGAGATGTCATTCCAAACAAGAGGCCTGTCCTTTCTTACCGGCAAAGGAAGAATTTGGGGAGCTCAGAGCAGAAGTTGCTCAGGAAGTCGTCCATGGAATGGGACCTGGCTGTCACTCCAAGGTGTAGCAGATGGGACTTGGGAGGCTCTGGTTTGGCCCACAGTCTACTGGCTTCTTTGTCCATCAGGTGCCTCCTCTGACTGCGGCTGACGGGTGGATTGGGCGCAAGGAGGTTTTTAATGGGGGGCAGAGTCTGTTGGGGAAGAAGAAAAATTAGCCTTTTACTGAGCCTACTGCAGGCACTAACTTCTCCTTCAGCACTCAGCACTGGTGCAGGAAATGACCAGAACTGGGTGCGGATACCTGATCTCACATTACCATCCACACCGTGACCAGAGAAGGAGGAAGCGTCAAAACACGGAGGCCAAAAGGGATGAAATGAAGACTGACCCGTCGGCCCAGGGCCAACTTCCTCCTTACCCTGCTCAAAACCCAGCACCTCAGCCTGACCCGCAGAGAGCTCCTTTCATGGCAGTGTCAGCCTGGGTGATCGGCGCCCAGGTCTGAGTGCCCGGGTTAGTCCAGCCCAGGGGTGAGCAGCCGCACTGCAAAGCCCTGCCCAAGTCACTGCGCACCCCCCAGTGTGTCCCCTGGACTTCTGGAGGCAGACCCCAGAGTTCTCTGTGCTGCATTAAGCTGAGTCCCTCTGATTCTTTCCCAGTGAACTGAGGGACAACTTGTCTGTCCAGCTGGGCACAGGTGGAATTGTAGGAATGCATTGGAAGATTATTGGCACTCGAGTGATTTAGCCTGCATCTTCACTCCAGAGTAGACTGCTACCAGCCCCTGTGAAAGCCTATACCCCCAGTCATGCCAGCTAGCCTCAGTTCACAGCACCGTCAGTCTCGGGTGAGAGGGTTTTGTGTACAGCTGGGAGGAGGTTGGGGCAACACCCGGGAAGAGTTTGTGTTAACTCTGCAGTGAAGACAGATCCACAGGTGAAAGGGCAATTCAGTCTCTATGGTCACGCCCTGGCTTCTCTGCTGACAAAGGGGAATTAGTGACATTTCTGTCAGGGACGCCCCCTCCCTACACATTTCACACCGGGGAGGTGGAGCATCGCTAGCAGGTTCCAATCAGGGACTAGAGAAAAAGCCTGCAGCTTCCACCTAAACTGCTGACCCCTTCTCAGTCATCCCCCTTCCCCAGCCAGCTCCCTTCCATTCCAGTCTGACGTCTGGCGAATGCCCCCAGCCCCACACTCACCCCAGGGATCTCCTTGGGCTGGCTCTGGCAGTTCGAGAGACTCACCATGCTAGATGCACAGAGCCATCTTCAGTCCCAGTCTGTCCTACAGGCCCCGCTCTTCGAACTCCCTGCGTCCTGAAACCCTTTCTAAGGTCACACCCTTCATCTCACAGCCCTTTAGTACAGCCCCCCATGGAGCGGCCCACATTCGAGACACCCCAACACGCTGCCGATGAACCGCGTGGCAGACAAATCCCTCTGTCCACGGTGCCAAACCCTTCACCCAGCAGCATCTGATCTCCAGCCATCAATGTATGTTTGGCTCTAATTTAACCCACCTCTTCTGTAAAGCTAGCAGCCGACAGTCACAGCCAAACAGCCTAATTCTTCTATGTACCAACGCCTCCCCCAGCTTGGCAGTCTAGCCTTTCAAGCTCCGTGCTCCCCAGCCAGCCAGCCAGCCTCCTCGCCCCGCAATCCCCAGTATCTCACTGCTGGGCTGGGCTCATTCCACTTGCGGGGATGGAGCCATCTTACCTTGCACTGTCTGGTCACAGCAGGCGACTTAGCGAGTTTTTCTTCTGCCAAGGAGTCTGCTGAGCTCTAGAGGAAGGGAAACGAGAACCAGGTTGTGTTTTACCCCCTCCCAACCGCAACAGAGCAATCTCACTCCCCAGCTGGTCAGTTTCCAGAGCCTCCGGTTCTGCTCTTCACCAGGCTCTGATCAGATATTCCCTTCCAAGTTTCAGATGATCTTTAGTATAGTAACTTCAGAGTTTGCTGGCCAAGGATCATTATGATTTCCTTACAAAACTACCACATAGGCCAGCCCTTCTCCAGTGTTCCACACGCAGCACAAGGGTCTGAGGTATTCTTGTGGGTAAATCAAAAGACTAGGAGCCAAGATCATCTTGGGTTCTAATAGCCAGGGAGCAACTGACCACGTGCGCGTGGGAAAATCACATGACCCCCTTGCCCGTCATCGGCCCAGCGGGGTTTATTTTTAGAGACGGTTCCTCACTGAAACCCAGATGCTTCTCTGCAGCTGAGAAGCTGGAAAAACAAATTACACACAAAGAAGCGTCTTGTCCTTTGGGGAGCTGAGAATCCCCAGGAACTGTTCCTTACTCTGGCATGCTGCTTCAGATTGGTCTCGGCCCCCAGGTCCTTCTCGGTGATGGTGAATTCCACAGTTTGCCGTTGCTTCTCAGCCTCCCACTCCTGGAGCGCCTTCTCGTACTTAGCCAGTGGCTGCTGCATGACAACCTAGGAAACCAACCCTAGATTAGAACGAGCAAGGCCAGCAGGAAGGTGTAGAGAGCTGTTCTTGCCACATTCTTCCTGCAACGGTGTAAGACCATGGACAGCGTATGGTTCACTCTCTCTGGCTCATAATACATGACCATCAACAGTCATGCGAGTCAGCATTCAAACCCGCGGTGCTGGACAGAGCCTTTTCCCTTGCCAGGCCTTCCAGTACCTCGGAGGATATGCCTTGAGTGCTGCAGAGAGGTGGGCCGATCTCATATCACGTGAACCCAAGAGAGTATTAGCAGCAAGGGTGCATCACACACTCGGCTCCCAGCAGTACAAGAAGCAAGTGCCCCAATTCAGTGATTGCCCCATGCCAGTACATTAGTCATTACACAAGCATTTCTCACCGTGAATCTTAGTGTGACGAGCCACGCCTCCGTCACGAATGGGGATCGAACCCCGAACGCCCAGTGCTAAACACCAATGGGCTCCAGCACGTGAGCGAAAGGAGAACTCTGTTGTCAGTAGTAGGCTGTTAGCTGCTGGGGGCAGCCCTAGAGGGAGACATGACGGCATCACTGAGCCCATGAAAGCGGCAGGAACCTCCCATGTCTCACCTCACACACCAGATCCACGTTGTAGAAGCATGCGTTCCCAGACGCTTGCAGCGTGATGATGCAGTGGGTGCTCTCCCCGGGCTGCACGACCCCCATCTCCGGTACGATCTGTAGCATCTAAGACACAGTGAGGACTCATTACAGTGACCTGTGTCCGGTCTCTCTCTCCTCACCGGCTGGGTAACACAGAGCCTCGGGAATTCTCCCAGGCTGCCCTCCACATGAAATCACTAGACCTGGGAGGGATCCTGGATCCACATTTAAAGAGCCACCACAGGTTTCGTTGGTGTGGTAGGGTGATGGGGACCCAGGCTTCCAAACAGGAGGCGTGATGCACTACTGCTGATTCTATGCAGATAGAACTCCACTCAAGTCCAGTCTCCAGACCTCCCATTTCCTATCTTCTTCTGAGCTCTTGTGCTTTGCCCAAATCCCCAGTCATCACCTTCAGGTTTCTAAGTACCCTTCTTCCCCCATGTGCTAATGTACATGCCACCTCCATCAGCCTGCCAGCTCTCCCATTGTTCTGATGCAATCAGACAGCAGGGCCCTTTCACGGCCCAGTGTTGCAGAGCTGAAAGTAGAACTTACCTCGCTGGCGTTAGAAGTGCCAACGTGCCAGGCAAAGATGACTGCCTCGCTCTCGGAGGCATTGTTGAGAAAGACGAGCCGGCTGGACTTGCTGTAGACTGGGATGTTTCCAAGGCAAATCCTGTGCTGGGATAAGAAGGCTGTCTGGAAAAGAGAAACCAGGCAGAGAAGATGGGTGCACGTCTGTGATGTTATTGATATAATCTGGGACCATATAGATCATTGTTGCAACCAAGGTCCTGTAGTGGCACGCAAATCTTGTATAAAGGGGTCAAATGGGGTGTCTAAGACAAGGTTATGGTTTACTGGTTATGATTATGCTGTCTATATGTGTGTATCACTTTTGTAGTTGGAAGTTATGAATATTGGCTCTATACTGTCTGTATTTCAAATTTATGCTATGCTGCTGGGTGACATCCCAGACAAACTGGTGTTAGCTCTGCCTAGCCTGCTTTATGGCCCATTAAGGACCATCAGCTATACAATGGACCCATTGAGAGAAGGCAGATACGCCTTGAGACTCAGCAAAGTATGCAGGAACTTGCCCATGTGACTCCAAACTCCATTTTCCTGTAATTTTCCACAGTAAGAACAAAGAGGTGTTCTTACACCTGGAAAAGACTATATAAGGCTGATGCCTCATCTCCATCTTGTCTTCAATCCTGCTTCTTACCTCTGGAGGGACTTTGCTACAAGCTGAAGCTTTGAACAAAGGACTGAGGACCCATCCCAGCGGGGGATGTATTCCAGAGACTTGATTTGAACCTGTAGTTTATTCCATTGCTGCTGCAAGCCTGAACCAAGAACTTTGCCATCACTGTCTGTACTGGGCTATCTTGATTATCACTTCAAAAGTTTTTTTTCTCTTAATTAATTGGCCTCTCAGAGTTGGTAAGACAACTCCCACCTGTTTATGCTCTCTGTATGTGTGTATATATATCTCCTCAATATATGTTCCATTCTATATGCATCCGAAGAAGTGGGCTGTAGTCCACGAAAGCTTATGCTCTAATAAATTTGTTAGTCTCTAAGGTGCCACAAGTACTCCTGTTCTTCTTTTTGCCATCACTGTATGGAATTGATTCCCTTTAACCAATTCTAACTCTCATCTCTATCTTTTTCTTTTATGAATAAACCTTTAGATTTTAGATTCTAAAGGATTGGCAACAGCGTGAGTTGTGGGTAAGATCTGATTTGTATATTGACCTGGGTCTGGGGCTTGGTCCTTTGGGATCGTGAGAACCTTTTTCTTTTACTGGGGTATTGGTTTTCATAACCATTTGTCCCCATAACGAGTGGCACTGGTGGTAATACTGGGAAACTGGAGTGTCTAAGGAGATTGCTTGTGAGACTTGCAGTTAGCCGGTGGGGTGAGACCGGAGTCCTCCTAGTCTGGCTGGTTTGGTTTGCCTTAGAGGTGGAAAAACCCCAGCCTTGGGCTGTAACTGCCCTGTTTGAGCAATTTGTCCTGAGTTGGCACTCTCAGTTGGGTTCCGCCAGAACTGCATTGTCACAACGTCCCAGAGAGATAAGCAGATGCCCAGCTCCACCCTTATCTGTCTGATGTCGGGCAATCGATGGGTCACGTTTGGCTAACACCAGGTACACTAGTCATTTATATAATGCTGGACATACTGTTCCAACAAGACAATTACTGCCTGTTCCAGGGCCATTCCTGTCCTCCAAGGTGGGGTTAGCAAACTGGGGCATGCGGCTCCTCCCACTGCCCTGCCCAGGTTACAAACGCTGTCTCTTTTCGGCAGCAGGAGGCTCCAGGCTGCGCGCTGTAACGCTGGGTTAGGCAAGAGACCTCCCTGGAGCACAAGAGCCCAAGCTAAGCCAGAGTCACCAATCAGAGCAGCTGCTCCTTTGGCAAGTTCTGAACATCCCCACTCAGTGACTTGGACAAAATCCCCACTGACCTGACTGCGAGTTCCAGGTAAGGACTCCATAACTCAGCCTGGCGCAAGGTGCTGCAAACACTAATTAATTACACTGAAGAGTTAGAGAAGGTTAAAAATTTCAGACCCCTCTAGGGACACTGACATGCATGGCATTCTAGAGCACATTGTAAATTGTCCCGTTTGCTTTCCACAAGAGTGCGATCTTCCTTACAGGAAGTCTGCTCCGCTCTTACTAAGACCTTGTCTAGACTACAGGTTATGTCGGTCTAACTTGCATCACGCAGGGGTGTGAAGAATCCACCCCCTGAGTGACGTGACCCAAGTGCTGGCCCAGGAATGAAAGGAGCAGAGCTTTCCTTTAATGAATAAATGACCAAGGAAAAGCTGCTGTACTCACTAAAGGTGACTGTTAGTTAGCTTTAATCTTCAATAACGCGATGGTCACATGACAACACCCCAGCAACCATCTTGATTCGGGTGCCACTGGAGATGGAATTGCGAGTAAATAGTCTTTCAGGACAACAGCTACCGTGGGCAGGAATCTGGCTTGTCCTATATCAGGCCAAGGAGCTCCCCATGCAATCAGAGCCTCTAGAAAAGAGGCCCCCCGCCAATTTCAAACCTTTTCATGCACTTCTGGAATGACTGCCTTTACCATGCTGTGGCTATGGTAATATCGCACCTGGTGCTTACCTGCCCGGGCACTGTTAGTTTGGAAGAACCTGGAGTCACTGAAGGAGACAAGACTTGGTCGAACTGGGCAGTCTCTCCCATAATATGTGGATCGTAGCCTATTCCCTGGAAGGTGATCAGAGCCGAATCTCCCTCCAAGATGTGGATGGAAACATCCACCTGCCACAGAAAGGGCAACAGGGATAAATTCAGGGCTGCATTTTGAGGGACCCCCATACAAAGCAATGTCTTTGCTAATGGAGCAGGACTGCAGCCTCCTCATTTGGAGTAAGTGACCTGTGCAACACTGACTAGCCACGTCCCCCCAAGACCCACTAAGGGCGGGGACACTAGCTGCCTGCTGGGTATGTGGGCTACAGAATAGTACTGTACAACAGATGCCTCCTTGGAATAACTACTTTTGAAAGACTTCCCAGTCTGATCCTACAGCCAATTATGGATGTGTTGCAACTTCAAGGGCCTGATTCTCCTTTGCACCAAGGCCCCTTTACACCACTCAGACCCAGAGTCTCTAGTATTTAGGCTCTCTCTGTTCTCACCCTGTTTCCTCGCCCCACAGTTTCATGGTGGGGCTGCAGGGGGCTCCCTGTCTGGCCACGGGGCCAGTGACACTAGATCCCTGCAAGCTACGGTTCTGGCGAGGCAGAGCAGAGACCCCTGGCCAGGAGCACGAGGATGAGGACAAGCCCCTGGCTGGGGGGCACACCACCCATTGCTGAAGGGCTCCTGCAGCAGTGAGTCATGAGAACGGGGCTGCAGAGGGCAGCTGAACAGTCCCAGTACCAGGAGTGACACCAGGCCCCTGCAGGCGCTAAGTCCAGCAGAGGCTGTGCTTGCCCTCTGTAACCAACAGATGGTTTTTTGTCAATGTCAGTGTGCAGGTGTGTGACGGAGCAGGGAGCAGGGCAGATTTGACCTGGGAATGTTGCAAGGGGGTTGCAGTGGGGATGTGGGACTTCCCTTGAAGGAAGCTACCTGAGCTGTAACCTGAGCCAGGAACGGGGGTGGGGAGAATTAACACCTTCTGCCCGGGAGACTGAACAAAGGAGAGGAGCAGCGGGAGGAGTTTGGAGTTTAGTTTCGGTTGGGGCTGGGTGGTGCAACGCAGGGAACCCCAAGCTGGGGTCTAAGCTCCCTGAACCTCCCAGAGGGACCTAATTGAGGGGGTCTGGTCGTACCTACACGCTCTGCTTGAGACTGTGTTCCTGTCCTTAAATAAACCTTCTGCTTTACTGGCTGGCTGAGAGTCGCAGTGAATCTCGGGAAGAGGGGTGCAGGGCCCTAACTCCCCCACAATCCGCAACAAGGTGAAATCAATGTTTCCCGAGGACAAATGATTTCAATCAAACCCTACAAGCCAAGTTCTGATGTGAACAGAGAGGGCTGCAGGATCTTGGCCTACTCAGCCGCCCCAGGGAAAGTACTTGACACTATCACTCGTTTATGCCGAGGAGCATCTTACAGAGTATGTTCTGGCTTCCAGTGGCGAGAAGACCCACTCGATGTGGCTTGTCATGCCGGGAAGGGTCTCCCCCCTGGGATTCAGACAGACAAATACAGGGTGTTGGAAATTCTCCTCCTGGATTTTCATCACAGAGTCCAGCTGAATTTCATAAGCCACAGCCATGGAGCCCCCGTTGTACAGCTCATAGATCTGCAGGTAACAGAAGAGGGATGCAGCGCTCACTGGTCCATGCTGAAGTTAAACTAGTTAGCAACAGCCCTCAGGCCTCAGATGAGGATTAATGAAGTTCATAAGTCAGGGCATTTAACAGAACAGAGGTTCAGAGGGAGGAGACCCCATAACGCCAGAATTTATAACAGAGGGTCTGGTAGGTGACCACACAAAGCCAACATCTATCACCACACCTACAGACACTTTTTCTGCTACAGTGCCTCCCACACACTATATAAGAACATAAGAACGGCCATACTGGGTCAGACCAAAGGTCCATCCAGCCCAGTATCCTTTCCTCTGACAGTGGCCAATGGCAGGTGCCCCAAAGGGAATGAACAGAACAGGTTATCATCAAGTGATCCATGCCCTGTCACCCAATCCCATCTTCTGGCAAACAGGCTAGGGACATCATCCCTGCCCATTCTGGCTAATAGCCATTGATGGACCTATCCTCCATGAATCTATCTAGCTCCCTTTTGAACCCTGTTATAGTCTTGGCCTTCACAATACCCTCTGGCAAGGAGTTCCAGAGGTTGACAGTGATTGTGTGAAAAAATACTTTCTTGTGTTTGTTTTAAACCTGCTACCTATTAATTTCATTTGGTGGCCCTTTTTTCTTGTATTATGAGAAGGAGTAAATAACACTTTCTTATTTACTTTCTCTATACCACTCATGATTGTATAGACCTCTATCACATCCCCGCTTAGTCATCTCTTTTCCAAGCTGAAAAGTCCCAGTCGTATTAATCTCTCCTCACACGGAAGCCTATACCCTTAATCATTTTTGTTGCCCTTTTCTGAACCTTTTCCAATTCCAATATATCTTTTTTGAGATGGGGCGACCACATCTGCACACAGTATTCAAGTGTGGGCCTACCATGGATTTATATAGAGGCAACATGCTATTTTGTGTCTTATTATTTATCCCTTTCTTGATGATTCCCAACATTCTGTTCGCTTTTTTGACTGCCGCTGCACATTGAGTGGATGTTTTCAGAGAACTATTCACAGTGACTCCCAGATCTCTTTCTTGAGTGGAAACAGCTAATTTAGCCCCATCGCTGTATATGTATAGTTGGGATTATGTTTTCCAATGTACATTACTTTGCATTTATCAACATTAAATTTCATCTGCCGTTTGGTTGCCCAGTCAACCAGTTTTGCGAGATCCTTTTGTAGCTCTTCACAGTCTGCTTTGGACTTAACTATCTTGAGTAGTTTTGTATCATCTGCAAATTTTGCCACCTCACTGTTTATCCCTTTTTCCAGATCATTTATGAATATGTTGAATAGGACTGTTCCCAGTACAGACCCCTGGGGGACACCACTATTTACCTCTCTCCATTCTGAAAACTGACCATTTATTCCTACCCTTGTTCCCTATCTTTTAACCAGTTACCAATCCATGAGGGAACCTTCCCTCTTATCCCATGACTGCTGATTTTGCTTAAGAGCCTTTGGTGAGGGACCCTGTCAAAGGCTTTCTGAAAATCTACATACACTATATCCACTGGGTCCTGTGGCACCTTTGAGACTAACAGAAGTATTGGGAGCATAAGCTTTTGTGGGTAAGAACCTCACTTCTTCAGATTACTTGCATCTGAAGAAGTGAGGTTCTTACCCACGAAAGCTTATGCTCCCAATACTTCTGTTGGTCTTAAAGGTGCCACAGGACCCTCTGTTGCTTTTTACAGATTCAGACTAACACGGCTACCCCTCTGATACTATATCCACTGGATCTCCTTTGTCCGCATGCTTGCTGACCCCCTCAAACAGCCCACCGAACGCAGTTTTACTAAGGTCCAGTGGCAGCAGGCTGCGGGAATCAACAATATAAGCTCGCATCTTATGGGACAATCAATCCAGTCAGCTCTTTGGAGATGGGAACCAGAGTTCAGAGATGGGGACCTCCCGCCCGCCTCCCCAATGCGGAACCGGCCCTACAGCCCATCTCCAGGGCTTTGGCTAGTTCCAGTCTCAAACCACCCATGTGATGGGGCCTCACTACTTCCCTTGAGAGGCTATTCCACAGCTAACACGTGCCACTGCTTCCTTCCCCCCCGACCAGCACAGGCCGGCATTCTAGCTATTTCGCTCTGCCTGCTGGTAGGTGTGAGTCGTGGCCGCTCACCTGTTTGGGCGGGCTGGAGCTGCCGATGGCGATGGGGGTGAACACATGCTTAGTGGAGGTAAAGTGAACGTACCGCTGCTCCCGTTCCACTGTCACGCCAATGAAATTCAGCTATGGTGCAGGCAAGGGAAAAGAACCAGTAATTCTCTCCAGGAAGAGAACATCACGCTATCACAGTTACAGAACTAAATCAGTAATAACAGGAGAGGCAGACAGGAGCTAAGAGGCATAAGCAAGGGAGGTAAATATTACTGACCTGTACATCCTTCCTCTCAGAAGGTTTGAATTGCACCAATCCCCACCCCCCTCCCACTCCCAGCCTGACAGCTGTGAGACAGAGCTTTGGCGCTTTATCCCCTGTACCAGGAGATGGTACCCACCTTATCACGGAAGGGCTGTAAGTGATTGTCCTTCCTCCAGTTCTCAGTCAAAGGTCCTCACGCTCGGTCTCTAAAGCATGGGAGCCTAGAAGCTGCCACAGGAACTGCCAAGCATAAATGTGAAGTGGCAAACCAGTGGAGATATCAACAGTGTCCCCTCTGCAATGCAGCAGGAAGGAACCCCAGAGACTGGGTGTCCTCCTCTCACTAGCTCTACGGAGCCCCTGAGAGAGCAGACCTCAAGCCACACGGGGCAGGGAACTGCAAGCTATAATTCCCCGTTGGAGCGCACCAGAGAAACCCAAAGCTGTTTGATCTAGAGCATGACGGCAGCGTTGAGGGTGGAGACTGCCGAGGAAGCCCCAGATACAGCTGTTGGACAGGATGTAGGCAGGATTCACAAGAAGCTTGGAGGCCTCAGAACTCCACAGCGAAATGGCTGAGCCAAATATGAAACTGTTTTAAGAGCCCAGATGGGAGAACTACTAAAGCAAGGGGGAGACAGGAGCTGTCATGAGCCACAGAATTCCTGGGTTGTCAGAAACCCACAGGAGATGCTGATGTAATTCAGTAGTGAAACAAGAGCCAAGCAGACAAGATGCTGGTGGTACCTCTAAAGTATCTCCTCACCCTGAGCAGGGAGCTGAGCCGGATACAAGAAGAGAACAGGACTAGACAAACAGGCAGTAACGGATTCCCAAGGCACAATATCAGTATTTATCATCTCAAAGCACCGTACAATACTTAGCACCCCAAGGATCAGCGCTCCATTGTGCCAGGCTCCGCACAAATACAAGGGAAGACAGTTCCTGCTCCATACAGTTCACAATCAAGAAAGACAAGCAAGGGTGCCTAGGCATGAGACAGTCCCCGAAGCCTGCACTCTGATGAGAGTGGGAGAGTCCATTTCCTGACTCAGGGAGCCAGGCCTGCTGATTTTATCCAGCGGGCTCTTTCACAGGACTCTGATCCCCAAGGTGAGACACCCGTTCCCCTGGGCGCAGGGGAGGTTACCTACAGGCGGTCGTCTCCATAGAACTGACAACCAAAGTAGCAGGATGGAACTTAGAGAAAGAGACCAACAGGCTCAGGCTTGCTGAGATCAATGCTTTCCTGATGGACTCTGTAGGCGCTGGAAGTCTGCCCGCAATGATTACTGTCTGTCTAAGCCAGGACCGCCCAGAGGATTCAGGGGGCCTGGGGCAAAGCGGGGGAGCTTGTACTCACCGGGCAGCGCTCCGAGTCTGCGGCGGCAGCGGCAGCATTTTGGCAGCGTGGGGCCCTTCAGTCGCTCCATGTCTTCAGCAGCACTGAAGGGCCCCCCGCCGCCGAAATGCTGCCGAAGACCCGGACTGCCACCGGGTCAGGAAAGGGATTCTCAGCCAAGGCTCACGGGGCCCCTGTGGGGTCTGTGGCCTGGGGCAAATTGCCCCCCCACCCCTCCAGGGCGGCCCTGGTCTAAGCATGCAGAGCCCAGAGACAGCAGACACCCACACAGGAGCAGAGCTTGCTCAGAGAATGCCAACTCCACGTAACCATATGTAATGACGAGTTAATAAGCTTTGAAAGCTTGAAGCATTTGCGGGTCCACCCTGTGGATCCACACGCCAGTGGGGATCTCCCCAGGATCCTGCCCTTCAGTGGAAGTGATCGAGCACCCTCTCTGATCTGAGCTTTGGGAACCAGGCTCTATGGCGCAACATCTGCAGCCTGCAGTGGGCTTCCTTTCAAAACCGCTGATGGCGGCAAATTCTGCCCAACCCACTCTCCTGATCCGCCACTGTGCTCCGACAGAGAAGTCAGAGCTGCAGTGTTTTGGATAATGGAGAGTGACCAGGCAAAGGGTTTCCCATGCCAAACGCTACCACCTCTCTGCAAGAGTGGGGCATGCAGGTTCCCAGAGCTGGGGATTTTTTCCTGCAAAAAGTTTCCTGCAGGAATCAATGTGATTTCCCTCAAAACCCCTATAAACCTAGAGTCACCTCAAAGCCAGAACAAGTCACTTTAGACCATTAGCCTGCATCCCAGTGGGAGGGGAGGGAGTGAAGGCCCCACAAGAGACCTCACTCCAGATGAAAAAGGTCACTTATGAAGAGGGGCAGTGCCAGCGGAGGAAGAGAGAAATGGGAACAGATCCGTCGTCTTGATCCTTTCCCACCTGGCTCGCTAGTGATCAGCACCAAGCTATGCTTGGGGCTCAAAGATGGACAAAGAAAATCCATGCCTTGGGTTGGGCCCACCTGCCCCTAACATCATCATACAGACCCCGGCCCGCAAGCAGTCTGCTCTCCAGTCTGGAAGCACACAGATGGCGATGACCCCCACCCCGGAGCTGCTTACTGATGCCATCTGAGATATCCCAGGTTCAGCCCTTGGGCTCGAGGCTACAATGGATTCTCCAAATGGCTCCAAGCCTCAATGAATTCACAGGCATGTGTCTCTTCCCCTTCTTTCCCATGAGTGCAGGCAGAGAGCAATCTTCTGCACCACTCCTGCTCCTCTTGAGAGGGGAGGAGCCATATTGAAAGGTGTGTTGTAAGCAAGACACAAGCAGTAATTCTTCCGCTCTGCTCCGCTCTGATTAGGCCTCAACTGGAGTATTGTGTCCAGTTCTGGGCGTCACATTCAGGAAAGATGTGGGCAAATTGGAGACAGTCCAGAGAAGAGCAAAAAAAATGATGAAAGGTCTAGAAAACATGAGCTCTGAGGGAAGATTGAAAACATTGGGTTTGTTTAGTCTGCAGAAGAGAAGACTGAGCGGGGACATGATAACAGTTTTCAAGTACATAAAAGGTTGTTACAAGGAGGAGGGAGAAGAATTGTTCTTCTTAACCTCTGAGCAGGGGTCACAATGTGTTCATGGTAAAAATGTTGAGGTCCATGGTAATTTTTCAAGAAATGTTGAAAATGTCCGTCACTAAGTACGGTAATTTTATCAAGTGTCCGTCGCGCAACATGGTAGTGCCGACCCCTGCCTCTGAGGACAGGACAAGAAGCAATGGGCTTAAATTGCAGCAAGGTAGGTTTAGGTTGGACATTAGGAAAAACTTCCTGTCAGGATGGTTAAGCACTGGAGTAAATTGCCTAGGGAGGTTGTGGAATCTCCATCATTGGAGATTTTTAAGAGCAGGTTAGACAAATACCTGACCGGGATGGTCTAGACAATACTTAATCCTGCCTTGAGTGCAGGGGACTGGCCTAGATGCCCTCTCGGGATCCCTTCCAGTCCTACGATTCTATATCATGCTTCAGCTCCTGTCTCCCTTTTCCCCTTCTTTCTCTCGCCCCACAATGTATCACTGCAGGAGAGGGAAAGCGTGGGGCACGGGCAGCTCCTTTCTGATGCAGCATATCAGCACCCTTGTCACACGGGTGCTCCGTAGCCCGTACGACACTTGTGAGTGCACTGGGGGGAGGCGTTCCCTTCAGTGCACTGATGCTGCATTTGCCCCTCCATTGGTCCAGGTCTCCTTGAGCACAGGGGCCGGCGCAGCTCTCTGTGTATTGGCTGCGGCAGCTCCTCCAAGACTCCGTCAGCATCGTTCCATTCTCACTCTCCTCTGCTCCTCATTCTGAGGCAGGATGGTGGCCACTGGTCTTAAGCCACCAGAATCTCTACTGGGCAAGGCAGGGCCATGTGCCTCTGGAGCTCTAGGCCTAATCCCTCGCTGGCTGGCTGGCAGAAAGCTGCCGGCCCCTCTCTGGAGTGTGCCAAGCCGGCATCGCACAGGGAGCCCATCCAAGGGTTTCAGGGAAAGGTACAGTTAAGCCACTGTTTGGACAATTTGTTCAACGGGCTGCATTTCCAGCTGACGATAGCCCTAAAAGAAAGGAACGGAAAATAAAACGTGATGTGAACACAAAGCTCTCGGAGGAAACCTCAGAAACAGACAGGAAGGCTCAGAGGGGTCTGAGCCGTGCCCGGCAGAGCACAAGGTGACTTTGGCTCAAACTGAGAGAGAGAAATTAGTTCCAATCTCGAGGAAACCCTCAGAGGAAAATGCAAAACAGGAGCAGCTCTGAGCTGCTTTAGTGATCGGCAAGGCAGGGAGAATGAGTGGCAGCTCCTCAATCATGGGTGGGGAGAAAGGAACTGACAGCTGAAGGCACGTGGCTGCTGTCCCCACCTTTGCACAGACAGGACAGAATGTACTACCTGCTGGCACTGGGGGAACAGCTGCCTCCACACCTCAGAAGCTGAGGAAGATCCTGCCGATCACATGCTGGAGCCCAGAGCAGCTGGTGCTTTAGGAGAAGGCCCATCTCAGAGGGATTTGAAATGAGACAGCGTTGATGAGGAGGAGCGATGAAGGGAGGGTCAATATACCAGAGAGAGGCATGAACTGCAGAGGTGAAGACTCTTGCACCAAATGTGTGAAGCGGCAAAGAGGAGGCCAGTGTGAGACTAGGAAAGGGCGTCTGGAAGCAAGCAGAGAAACAAGGTGCATGAGATACCACAGAGTGGGTAAGCGTGTGGACGACTGAAAAACCAGAGAGGCCGTTTTGAGCTGGCTCCTGAAAGGAATGTGGCACCAGCGGAGCCGTCTAAGAATGGGGTCTGTACAATGTAACAATACGTCGGGAGGAATCACAGACCCCCTCCAAGGAGAACGCCAGCGGGGTTCAGGTTGCAGGACGTTGGCACTGACATGTATAGCCCACTCTACAGGGCTGGATTGATAAAGGACAGGAACAGAATTAATGCCAGCCAACGCGGTTTATGGAAAATTGGTCTCGTCCAACAAAGTGCATTTTAAATGCATTGAGAACTGGCTAACTCACAGGTCTCCAACAATAGTCATCAGTGGGGCATCCTCATCAAATAGCAGTGTTTCTATGGGGTCCAGCAGGGAGCGGTTCTAGGCCTGATGCTAGTCAACATTTTCATCCATGATCTGGATGTAAATATAAAATTGCTGCTGCTAACATTTGCAGATGACACAAACGTTGGTGGAATGGCAGTAACGAGGAGGGCAGGGCTGTCCTACAGAGCGAGCTGGATCGTTTGCATTTCGTTAGAGCCAACTGCCAGGTGACACATCTAGGAACAAGGACTGCAGGCCACACCTACAGAATGGGGGACTGTATCCTGGAAAGCAGGGACCCTGACAAGGGTTTAAGGCTCACAGTGGGAAAGCAACTGAACATGAGCTCCCAGTGCAATGATATGGCAAAGAGGGTTAATGCGACCCTTGGGTGTATAAATAGGGGAATAGGGAGTGAAGTGATTTTACGTCTGTACACAGCACTGGTGAGACAGACACTGGAATAGTGCATCCAGTTCTGGGGTGCACATTTTAAAGAGGATGTTGAAAACCTGGAGATGGTGCAGAAAAGAGCCACAAAAATGATTCAAGGGCTGGAGAAATGCCCTAGAGGGAGACTCAAGGAGCTCAGTCCGTTTAGTTTCTCAAAAGGAAGATTGAGGGGTGACTGAAGTAGAGGGTATAGTATCCATGTGGGGAGATAGTAAAGGGCCTGTAGTCTCTGTAATCGAGAAAGGCAGAACAAGGGCCAACGGCTGGAAGCGGAAGCCAGACCAAGTCCAATTACAAATAAAGCACAATTTTTAACAGAGGGTGATTAACCATTGGAACCAACTCCCACGGGAAGGGCTGGATTCCCCTCTTGATGTCGTCAGCTCCAGACTGGAGCCTTTCTGGAAGCTGTAACAATCGAACAAGTTCTTGGGCTCAATCCTGGTGTAACTGGGTGAATGTCAATGGCCTGGGCCATGCAGGTGGTCAGACTAGATGATTTAATGGTCCCTAATCTAGGGGACCACAAGCTGTCTGAATCTGGGTTTCATGCCTCATCCGCAAGAAGGCACCTCCATCACAGCGCCCCAGGCTAAGGCACTGGTTCGGCGCTGACTCCACAGGAAGGCCACCTTTATTGAATGCTTTGCGGCTCCTGCGTAAAGTGCCTCCGGGTGAATTCAGCCCCTGGAACGTACTGGCCTGCTAGCTGCGTGGCAAGCAATGCCTGCTATCTTACCAGAATCTCACGGCCATGGGAGACCTTCAGCAGGACCGGGAGCCGATCAGTGCCGATGAAATCATGTCTAGCAGAGCAAGAAAAAACACCAGGGTCAGCGAGAGAGAAAAACATTAAAAATCTAACCCTGTGCCTGGAGTGACAGAATCAAGGATCACACAGTGAAGGAGACAATTCATTTCCCTGCTAAAGAGAGTCACTGTAGCATAACGGCCATTGACACAGGGAGGGGCACAATTGTATTTGATATAGACACGCACCAAATTACAGGCCCGAGCCCTGGAGTTCCTGAAGTCCAGAAGAGTTAGAGACAATCAGGATTAGACCCCAAGTAAAAGCTGGTTAATTTTTCTATATGGAGCCACTGTCGCTGACACAGCCAGTCTCTAGGCCCAGCCTGATTTTTCAAAACTACTAATAGATAAAACCACACAAACTGGCTCTGGAAAGGAGCTATCCAGCCATCTCTCCATTCCCCACTCTGTCCGGCTGGCACAGGGTTGGTCCAGACAGCACATTCCTGAATGCCTTGGCCAATCCAGTTTTAAAAGATATTGACATGATTCCGGTAAAGACCACACTGGGGTCAGAAAAAAGGGGACAAAGTCAGAGGGACTTCTCTGGGGCCCTGCTGGGGATGCCCCGTGTGATGGGAATGGTTCCAGCACTGCGGTATGGGAGGACCCTGGCAGGTACACACTGACCCGGGTGGAAGGGAAGGCCCAAGAGAGGGGGGCATGAACTGTCACCTGTGTGAGAGCAGCACTGTTTGCTCCTGTCCTGGGAAGAGTCTTCCTGACTTTGGGGAAACACTGAAGAGCTGGTTGTCCTGAACTCTCATCTGGTGCAGCTCACTGGGGTTGAACTCTGTGTTTTCTGCCCAGTGCTCCACATCAATCTTCTGGTCAGAGGGGAACAGAAAGGCCCTATGGACCCAGCAAAGCCAGTCAGCCAGAGCAGGAATGAGAATGGGCATCACTCCCACACGGGGGCTTGTTCTGATAGTAAATGTGTCAAGGCCTGGGATCATGAAGGTATCAGCTTTAGCACAAGGCATGGAAGTGCTGGAAACTCCTCACCACTGCCATCCTGCCATCCCCCTCAGGCCTGGCCTGCAGAACCCTCTGGGAACCCAGCCCTGGGTTCCCCACCCAGATACAGCCATGAGTCTCAGGCCTGGCCTGCAGGACACAAGATGAATCCATGGAAACTGGGACAGTCCCGCATAGTTTGTGCTGGGCAGTGACCCCGGCTTTTCCTCCGTAGAAGAACCCCCGACGGGTGATAGGACGGAGTTCAGCCCAGTCGGGGATTCAGAACCCTCCTGCTGAAGTCCCCTGTCAAGTCTCCTCTAGCTCAACCCCTCAGAACATAGAGCCCCTTGGATGCCACGTGCACTCAGTGCCCTGGGAGCGGCTCCATGCCCAGGGGCAGCTCTGATTCCAGAGGAGGGCACAGGGTTTAACGAGAGCTACGTACCATTCCACTGGCACCACCCCATTGTTCTCCAGCATGAGGATCACCACAGACGGCTCAGCTTCTATCGGAGCAGCCCCAAAGTTGAAATCCAGCAGGACGGGGGTGTGCACGGGGGGGACTGGGCAGACGCTGTGCAGGGCAGAAGAAGAGGAGATGAAATCAAGCCAAGAGGAGGGAAAGCTCACTGGAGGTGCTGCAAGAGATGGATGCAACACAACTGCCGGGAGGCTCCTCCCTCGGGTACCAGCAGAAGCTAGTGACCTTCACGCCTCATGAGGGCTCCACACTCCAGGAACATCAGCTGCCCAGAGAGGAGGCACCCAGATGCTTAAACACTTTCCCCTCCTCCTGAGAGCTGCCTCTGTCTAAGGTGGCTCTTCCCTCCACACCCATAAACTGCCACACTGGGACTCTCAACACCCAGCGAGGGCTGGGCATGCTGGGTAGGCACAGTGCACTTAGTGCCTAGAGCGGGCACAACACAGGTCATAGCCAGGAACCCCAGGAACAGAGTGGCAGCTCAGCCGGATGCTGGGCCCTGGAGAGGAGATGGGAGCCTGAGGGAGAGCAGTGCCCACCCAGGCTCAGTGCATCACCTCGGGATGACTGCAGACAGGGGAGCGGGGTGGGACTCATTCCTGTTCTCCACACCCTGCTACCATCCAGCAGGGCAATGCTGAGCCCATGGAGATGGACCCGAGAAGAGAGGGAGAAAGGTGAGGTGAAGTTTCCAGGCTTACAGCCTCCCTGCAGAGGGGAAAGGACAAGACAGGGAGCACAGGCAGTGGGCCAGGGAGAGGTGAGGAGCTGCCTGCTTTGGGGCTGGGAAGGAGTCAGCGAAGGTGACACCGAGCTGCAAATCAAACCCTCCGGCCATGCTTTCCCTTCCTGGATTGTACTGCAGGTTCCAGGCTCCTCTGGGCTGGGTCTCTAGTCACCTGTGTCGTGTGGGAACCCTGTAGGTGAGCTCTGCGGAGGTGGGGTCTCGCTCCAGGTACTGGTTCAGAGTTTCCAGTGCGAAGAGCCTCCAGAGATGCAGCTTGCTGATGCCGCGGGCACTTCCTGCCGCACACACATCCGTGACGCAGACAGAGGGGTAGACGCCCATCGCTACTACACAGCAGAGGGCCTGCTGCTCCCCTACGGCGTTTGCAGGATCCAGAGCTGGCAGGAGAAAAGACCAGAACTAGTCAGTGCAATGTCGAGGGAAGCTGCCCGGGGTGGGCTAGAAGTAGGGTCTGGATCCCCACCGGAGAGCCAGACCCCTGCCTGGGATGCCTGGGCACACGTGTCAGAAGCAACCAACACACGAACATGTCTGTTATAAAACATATAACGGGAAGCTGCATGGGTGGGGCATCAGCATGTGGAGGAGAGGGGACAACGTGGGGAATGGGTGGAATGGGAACCATCTCTGCCTCAGCACCCCCGCGTCTTACGCCGTCTCCGCCTCGGCACCCCCGCGTCTAACGCCGTCTCCGCCTCGGCACCCCCGCGTCTAACGCCGTCTCTGCCTCGGCACCCCCGTGTCTAACGCCATCTCTGCCTCTACACCCCAGGGCTCAGCTGTGTCTAACCGTCGCCATCTCTGCAGACAGGATGGGGGCAAGGGAGAAAGAAAAACATCCCCTGTGAGTCCAGCTGAGCTGTTCAGCACGGAGTAATCCACTGGGAATGGAGGGAGGGGCGCAGCTGGGAGCTGACATCTTGGTAGATTCAGACAGTTTGTGTCTGGTGTGGAAAGGGCCCCCTGGCTGGATGCAATGGAACGGCCCTTTTGGTCCTTCCTGGCAAGCTGGGGCTCTCACCTTTGGGCGTGGAAATGGTGTAACTGATTGACCAGGTGTAATGCAGCTGACGGGCTGGGCTGACGGTTGCTTGGACAATGGCCTTTGACCTTGCGGGAATCATCCCCTTGTAATGATCCAGTTCTAAAGCTGCGAGAGAAAGGAAAGGAAGTGAGCACCGGGAGGGCACTGACCTCTTGGTCTCAGTATAATTCTCTCTCTATATATATATATAATGCTATATACACCGTGTACGACCTAACTGCTCAATCCAAACCAAACACGGACACTCGCTAGTCCTCATGGAGGACTCTCCAGGACAAGCTCCAAGTGTCAATCCGGAGATGGTTTTGCTTCTAGCCCTGTTTAGAAATCTGGGCACAGATATTATTTTTAAAAGAAAATGTTTTTTTTTTTCCAAATCCAAAAACTTCTGAATTGATTTTGCTCAAAATGTTACCCTTTGAGCAGGGCCCCAGCATGGAAATTTTCAGCTGAAGTGAGCAATACTGGCAGAACTGGTGAGTGATGAGAACAGGAAGCTTTTGTTTTAGTAGAACTTTGTTACAGCTTTAATATTAGTGGCAGAGGTTTGTACTAGGTACCCAGTATAGAATGAGAGCCAGCCAGCCAGCCAGGACACACCTGTACCTTCTCAAACATACCAGCTGTCACAGAAAGAATAGGTGTTTCTCAAGCTGGCAAGAGCAATTCATCCATTTTAGAAAACAAGACCCAATGCCCCCATCCCGCCTCCCCAAACATTCTTTTAATACCTAGTGGATCGCTGAGGACTTCCTCAGGGTCACACGGTCCTGTGATTATCTGCTCCACGTGGAGGATGTAGTTCAGAGAACAGGTCCCATTATTCAACAGTACAAGGTCACAGGACTGCAGGCCGCCAACCAGAATATTCCCTAGGTCCCGCTGCTCCTCCTGAGCCTAGAGCCCAAAGCCGGCACACAAGGATCAGGCTGGTATTGTTACATCAGCGCAGACTGCTCAGGGGGTAGGACAAGGCTGCTATCCGGCTAGGCCAATAGACACAGTGTAGCCCAGAGATGTGCAAGGTTTGACTCTGGGACCCACTATGTACCATAGAGATGATACAGCATTGCCTGCTGGGACTTGTAGTCTTACTATGGAGCCTTGCCCCACGCAAAGAGGAGGGGAACTGCATAGGCACCTGATAACAAAAGGATGGAGGGGTGATGGACTCTTGCTGAATGCAAGGCCAACCCAGAAGTACAGCAGAGCGACAGTAACATTCTTTCCTCTACTATCACCTCCCTCCCTCTGGAAAGAAGCTGCCATTGGGCTCCAAGCACCAGTTGTCCCACCCTCCTCTAGTACTTTACTAGGAGGCTGGAGATTCTGCTTAGCCAATTAATCTCCCGGGAAGACACTCCTCCTCTTCCCCCTCTCCCACACTCTGGTACTTACCCTAATGGTGCCCAGTGCCCCCTCGCCAATAACCCGCAGGGTGTAGCGGGTGCTCTCAGGAGACTCAGGGCCTGAACTCCCTTGGGCTCTCCACACTGACACCCAGCTTCGCAGGAGATACTTGGTCTCCTCCCCAGGAGTAAAGGTCCATGCCTGAGCCTGGAATCACAGGAGGGAGAGGGCAGTCACTGGTGTTTCCAGCCTTTCCACGACCCGGGCCAGGGAGTCAATTCCAAAAACATTCATTATGGAGCAGCTGACAATCCTGGGTGTATAAGACAGACAGCACCTTCCTCCCTAACTGGTGTCTCAGTCACACTCCAGCGACCATCCTTCCATTCAGCTCTGTCCTGACTCCCGATTGGGTCTCTGCCCATTACCTGACCCCTGTGTTGGGGGTTCTTACTGGGAGCACATGCCTAGACACTCACAGCCTGGCCTTCTCAGATGCACCAGTTCTTGCTACCCTCCACAGGAGGTGTAGAGGGAAACCTGCACAATATATTTGCTCCTAGTGTCTGGAAGGAAACAAGGATGTGGTGGAGCAAACCTACTTCAGGATCAAGCTGGAGGAAGCTGGCTAGCTACCCTACCCAAGACATGTCCTGGCACCCTCTGCTCCTGGCCTATGGGGCTGTGAACTGCTGCCATGTGTTTTTGCTCTCAGCTGTATGGTGGGTGGCAGAAGAAAATGACTTCGGCAGAACTCACCAAGGCTTCGTTGGGCTGGATGACCCCTGTGGCGGGCTTGACGGAGAGAACCTTGCTGTCAGACTCCTGGATCTTCCACTTGAACTGCATCGGTAACCTTGTGCAGTTCTTTATGGTGTAAGTGCGTGTGGTTGAGGTCCCCACACAGGTAGGCTTGAAGTACAGATTCCCATCTCCTTCTAAGAGCAACAGAAGGGACTCGCCACTGCTCCGGAGTGAGATCTCCTATGGGACTCAGGGAAAGGGAATAGACAGTAGCAGGAAACCTTAGCTGAGCTCTAAAAGGACCAGGCAAATTTGCAGCTCCTTCCAAAAGGCATCTGGGATCATAACAGGGCTGAGCTCGGAGGGGGGAAGGACTCCGGGCCTGCCCGTTGTGCTGTCTCGGAGAGTCCTGATGAAACCTTGGCACAAGGCAGGCAGGAGAACGAGGGGCACCAGGCCCTGGAAGGCACCTGCTGTGCCAATAAGAAATGGGCATATTGATGCCACCCAAAGGACATTTTAGAAGACTTTAAATTCCCATTTCCAAAACAGAAGAAACCAAAGTACCAAAAAAGAGAAATAACCAGGCCCACGGTGAAGGTTATCATGAAGGGAGAGAACAAAACAGCCCTTCTACCCTCGCCCTACCTGGGTGTACTTGGGATAGGAGTTCAGCTGCAAGGACAGGATGTGCTGGTGTGTGGCCATGTCCGCCGGCTGCGTTGAGAGAAGGAAGATCTGGTGGGCTCCTGGGGCTACGTACCCTGAGCAGGGTTTGACCAAGACAGAGGGACAGGTGTCCTGGTTCATGCAGAAGGTGATCAGGGAGGTGCCAACGTTCCAGAGCAGCACACTGCGGTAGGTGTTGGTGTTTGGACCCACCGCAGGGAACACCTGACGGACAGAAAGCGAGCCAGGAGGGCTGGGTTCATTTCAGAAGGCCAGTTTACACAGGAAATCTTTGTCTAGTTGAATTCCCCTTTCTGGAGTCTGACAGGCACCAGCCTGAGCCCTTGGTGAACCCTGCCACTACCTCTAAGGAAGCAAGAGAAGAAAGTGAATTCACTGTAAGGTGGACAAAGTGCGGCCAACAGACTGACAGCAACCCATGGAGCTGTGAGGACTGCACCTGCCCACTCCTTTATTTGTCTGAAGTGGCCTGCTGAGACTCCACACCCAGCATGCAATGCTTCTTACCAATCCAAACAGCCACGCTGCACACTGGGGCCAGCAGCCTCTGCAGGCCCCACTTTGGGGTAAAGACAAAGATGGCTGCAACCTGCTCCACTTTATGCAAATCGTGGGTGGCTGTTGGGTTCTTGGCAAGTTACCAAGGCAGCCCCTCTGCTGGGTGCCTCTGGGCTAGCTGGGGAGTCTCGCCTGACTTCTCAAGAGGACTCTTCCTAGAAGGCTGTAGGCTCCTGGAGACGGAGCAAGTCAGATCTTCCTTTGCCTCATGGGAAGGACGACCCCTGTGCGGGAGAAGCAGCAGCAAGAGCACAACTTACGTCTCACTTTGCCTTGCAAGATACCTCTGTCATGGACTCACAGGTCGTGCCCACTCTTGGCCCCGGGCGGTCCGTGGGGGGTGCCCCTCTCAGTGAGACAGCCCTTCTCGGGGGTCCACTCTCTCTCGGGGTTAAGCCCCTCCACCTCCTGGAGCCGCACCTCTCTGAGCCTTAGCATGTCTGTGTCTGCCAGGGGCCCCCTCAGGGAGTCCCCTCACTCTGGACCCCCGGGGCCTCCACCCCCCGAAGGGGACGATGCAACCCTGTTCTCTAGACCAGAGTGACTCTCAGCCAGTGTAAAACAGGAGGGTTATTGAGCGTTGAACCCAGCACAGGAAACTCTCAGGGCCTCAGGCCTGGCCTCCCTCAGCACAGCACATTCCTCTCTTCCAACAAAGTCTTGGTGCGCTGCTCTGTCACTGTGGCTGGAGAGGGGCTATCTCAGCAGTCCTTACCAGTGACGAGATCAGCTTTGACAGGAAGGACCAAGCTGTTCACTACAAGCTGGGACACAAGAGAACTGGGATACAGGGGGACCCCCCACACACCTGTCCTAAGCTGGGAGTTCTCCATAGAATAGAAAGCCACCCAAAGCATACCTCTGACTGGGTCAGCAGGAGAGAGGGTTACGTACTCCGGGACTCTCCACATCAAAGATTCACCACGTACTTTCCAGGTGACACACGCCAACCACACTCACCTTGGGGGAGTCCAGGACATAATGCGGGATGAAATGCTGCCGATCTGCTTCAAAGGTGTGGCCCCTCAGCCGGATGGTCAGGCACCAGGATGGACACATGGTGCTGTCCTCCTCGATGTTACTGTAGTGTCTCAGCACCTGCAGGCAAAGGAGAGACAGAATCGTGCATCCATGGGGAGGGAAAGTGTCACAGAACCATCTTCAAATGAGATAGCACAGGGGCCAGCATGAGCAGCCATTCATAGGAGCGCCACCCTCCAGGAACATGGAGGAGCTGACCTCGTCAGGGAAGCAGGGCCGGTCAGGGCGGGATCAGGAATGACCTCCAGAGAGTGGCATCCCAATGCCAGATAAGTTATGTACTTATCTGTCCCCCACTACTGCAGGTATCTGAGCTTCACCATCTTTCATGCATTTACCCTCACCACACACCTGTGACGTGCACTTATCCCCATATTACAGCAACTGAAGCCCAGAGAAACTAAGTGACATGCCCAAGGTGACACAGGAAGCCTGTGGAAGAGCTGGGAACTCAACCTTGGTCTTCTGAGTCCTGGATGATTGAACCAACTCTTCGCTCCCCAGCCATCCTGCTGCTCACACTGACCGGCCTGAACTCAGGACATGGCAAGAGGAGGGTGTCAGTGAAATGATTCTCAACCATTTTGTTGTCAAACTTTGTGGGTATTTCCAAGCCTGCCCACAGAGAGGGAAGGAGCAGCAATGGAACAGGAGGCTGGCTGGGGAGCATTTGTCCTCCTCTAGGCCACTCATTAAGACCAGAGAAAGTCTGATATGACAAAACGCCGTTTAAACAAAGCCAACTCAGCCTAACCCACCCAGGCAGTGTTGTGGCAATGCGATTTCTCCTTAACTCACTCCCTACCTTGGGATTGGAGCACTGGGGTGGACAGATCTTAGGCCCAACAAGGTGAAAGCCATAGGTCTAGATTTCAGCCAAGCCCTTGACATTAATGCTGCTGCATTTGATGTGGATTCTGGTAATTCCTACTGACCTTGTAGAAGGCAAAGCCTTCCAGCTCTGCTGCATACAGAGTGTTTAGCTGAGAGGGCTGGAAAACGAGGCGAAAGGCTGTGGATTTCAGAGGTGGGATGTCGCAGGTTTCAGGGGTAACCCGGAAGGGACTCTCTGGCCTGCATATCCATGTAACAGTGATCTTTCCTTTCGTGTGGTTGGTCAGGCAGAGAGGAAGTGGTTCCACCTCCTGGAGCCGCACACAGCAACCAAAATCAAACTCCCGAACGCTGACACTGACATGAGGGGGAAAGATGGCGAGGTCGCTGGTTATGCCATCGTGGAAGTATTCGGTCATGGGGTCGATGTATGGGTACTCCTCCGGGGGCTTATCTTCAGGGACCTAGGAGAAGGAAACAGATCTCTGTCTAGCCCAGGGGTAACACTACAGCAAAGCACACTCCCTACGGGGAAATGACTCTCAAGACATGGGAGCCCAGGTGACCTCACAGTCCTGGTTGCCAATGTGACCAGCCAGTTGTAGCTAAGCACAGAGGACTTCCCCTTTATAGCGTGTTCCCCAGGAAAGCTCAGCATTTGGGATCCAAGGAGGCTCCTGCTTTTTAGCCAAATTTCAATCGGAGGTTGACTGAGGCAAGAGAAGGTCCAGCAATTAGTTCAAAAGCACACAGTGGGCTAGTAACTGAGTTGGGATAAGAACTCAGGCAGATGAATGCCAATATAAGCTATGTACAGTTGTAACTGCATAATTAGCATGAGGGCAGCCGGGCATCTGCAGTGGGCAACCAGTACCCTAGTGGGCAGAGCAAGGGCAGCGTGGCATCTGCACAGGGCAGCCCATACCTGTGGAGGCAGCTTGAGGGCTCTGTTTTCATCCATCTGCAGCTTCCCCTCCCTCAGCATCGAGCTCAGGATGTCCGGTGGGTAGAAGGTCAGTCCTCGTGCCATGTTGGTCCTGTACCACAAGAGGTGTCTTGGCCGCAGGATGGCTGGTTTAGTTGTATCAGAATGGCAGGTACCAAACAAATCCAGGAACAATGGATTCTGGGGAAGTGCCAGAAACACTTGCAGGAAACAGGCTACTTTGACTGCCCTGCGGTTGGCTGTTTTTCCTGTTACGCATCTCACACACACACACACACACACACACACACACACCCCGGTGTAAGTTACAGACTTAGCACTGTGTAAACACACACACCATTGACATTGCCTCTGCATTTGGCCCAATATCTTTGCTGGAATTAGGGAGGGATGTCGATGGCCACGATGCAGGGTCAGTGCACCAGCCGTTCGTTTCCAGACACCTAACCTGACTCACGAGTTTGCAGATCTAACACACCCCCTGGCAGAATACACCCCAGTGAAGAGTCTGCTCAGAAGAGACGCAGTGATGGGTTTACAGGGCTAGAAGAAGGGAGCGCTGCAGACAGATCAGGGTTGAGGTGGAGGGCCCTGTAGGCCAGGCTTATGGTACATTGGCAGAGCTGTGAAAGAGAGCCCCACGCTGGAATAGGAGGGTACTGCAGGTCAGGATTGAGGTGTGCTGGCAGAGTCATGGGGGGGAAGTTTGAGTAGCACAACCCGTACCAACACTGTCTGTCTTCATAGCCCGACATTCATCACCAAACAAGGTGGGGGAGGCAATTTGTGTTTCATTTTTTAACCTGGTGTTGGTGACAAATGTCTTGCTCTGAAAGGAGCGCAGCTGCCTGGTGCCTAACACAGCCAGACTGAATAGACGCCACTAGCCCTTGACCCTAGACACATCTCCTCAGCAGAGCGACATGCAGCCCTCTCCTGCCACTTGCAGATCCCTTCCTTCTCTGGAGACACAGAACCAAGTGATGTGCAAGGCTCCGCAACAGCATTTGACTCGTCCCCTCTCTGATGCAAGTTCCCAAGCAGAAAAGGTTTCCTTTGGGCTCTGACATCTCAGTAACAGCGTCACCTGTTGCCCCTCCTACCTGGTGATGGACGAGGCAAACCACTCTGCGGTAACAGACGATAGGGTGAGTAGGCCGAAAGGTCACCCTCAGGATGAGAGTGGCCATCCCGCTCAGGACTCCACACGGGCGGTCAAAGGAGAAGACGCTCTCTCTGCCATCAATGTCAAACTGGTAATAGGCAGGGACATCCGAAACGTTGCTGATTTCCAAAGGCTGCGTCACACTCTCTCCAAGGCTAAGCCAGCCAAAGTTCACCAAGGAATGTTGCAGGGACACCAAGGGACCTGGAACAACCACCAATGCCTGGGGCTTTCATACCAATTGCTATCCCTGCAGCACACTCTAGTTCAGCCCAAGCGGATCATCCCAAATCAGAAGCGAATCATCTGACAGGTTCCCCGAACCAATCTGCCTCAGCAAACAGCGGGATGTGCTCTTCCAATAGCCTCATGCCCGAGCACGAGCGAGTGGTAGAATTTACACCCCACTGGAACCCTGCAGAAGGCCAGTCCCAGCCCATGTACTGGGGCACTGTCAGCCACTCCCCTACCCCACAGTGAGACGGGGGCCTGAAGACACGGGGGACTGTCCTTTGATACCTTTGCATGATCCAATCACCTTCAGGACCGTTTGGGTGAGGTTCCCTACTGGCTCGAGGGTGAAATAGTCCACACTCTGCACCCCTACTGTCTGGGGGCTAAAGCGCACAGAGATAAGCAGCTTCCCGTTGGCTGGAACAATGGCCTGTGACACATCACAAGAGAAGACATAATCCCGGAGCAGGGGTTCCTTTGCTCTCTCAATCCTAAACGGGACGCTGACCTGTGAGGGGAAGATGAGCAGGTTCATACCGTTCCGGCCCAGACTAGGTTGCTCTGCATTTTGAAGCCTATCAGTTTAAGATCTGTGTTCTTATGTCAGCTGAGCCCTACGTAGGCAAATGTACTTGTCTTTCACCTTGGAGAGCTGGGTCTTATTTATAGCGAGTCACAAGTGACGTGAGTTGGGGAGAACCTCCCCCTGG
Organism: Trachemys scripta elegans; assembly: GCF_013100865.1. Lineage (NCBI taxonomy): Eukaryota > Metazoa > Chordata > Testudines > Emydidae > Trachemys > Trachemys scripta. The sequence goes on along the minus strand of NC_048308.1, from coordinate 680,229 downwards.
CTTCTAGTGGGCATCTGCCTACATTCCCAAAGCAGCAAGGTTAGCTGCTTCTGTCAGGAGACACCAGGAACGGGTTTGCCAGTGGGTGGGCAGGTCAGAACGGAGGTGCATTGCAGAGCTGTCTGAGGGAGCCAGCACAGCACCCACCTGCACGGTCACTGACTATCTGTCCCTCAGTCTGTTCAGCAGCAAACTCAGCCAAAACTCTAAGCGGCCAATGAGGCCTGACAGCACAATGCCCGTCCGCTCACCGTCCTTTGGGGTCACCAGGCTACCCAGTGAAAAGCAGGGGCCTTTCCTGATTTCCCAGGCAATGCTGCCATCTGCTGGGCTGCCTGTAGGGCTGGTAGAGAGCCCAGGTCGGCGAGGGAATAGCTCTTATTCTGGGGTGAGACAGACAAGCTTTCGGGCTTACACCGAGCTCTGCTTCTTTAGGGATGGGCGTCACTTGTGTCCCAGAAAGCCTCAGCCAACGGGAAGGTAAAGCTGCAGAAGGGTCCGGCTAGTGACTATGGAGACTGATACCCATCTCTACTGCTTCCTGTCCCCATCCCCGTCTGCCTGTTCAGCCATCTGTTTCACCGTGTAAGAATCTTAGACAAGGGCAGGGACTGACTGACTAACAGGGCCCTGGTCCCTGTTTGGGGCTTCTGGGTGCTTTCACAACAGAAATAAGAGTAATCGAAAGGGGAAGGCTTCCTTAGTCTGTTTCTCAGGCTTTACAACCTGTGCTCTTATCTTCTAAATCGATGATCCCCTTCCACATCCAACCCGTGAAGTGTGAAACAGGCCGTTTGTTTTGATGGAAAACCACCAAGGTTCTCAAGCCCTAAGGTAGAGCATGTCCTCCTCGCCGGTGAGGCTTAGGCGAGCCCCGGGGACACATCAAACAAGCTGCAGGAGAGGCACTTGGGAATGAGAAATCACCGACCCAAGAAAGACACCTCCCTGGCACCAGGACGGACAGGGATCACTCTGAAACACAGGGCAGGCTAGAACTATGCAACCCCATCGAAGTCAGCAGGGCTCCTGAGTGTATCAGCAGATTTTAGCGCCATCGCTAAGAGCATTGAAAGGCAGTTTGCTTGGCTAATTAGGACACCGTGGTATTATTTATCTTGTGTGTTGCCATCGGACATTTGCCTGACCAGCATTGGCAGATGTGGGTGCAGGGTGGCTAGGACCAGAATAGCGGGGCGCTAAGGGTCAGGAGTGAGGTGCCCGGGCAGAACTGTAGAGGTGGGGGAAGCCTGCGCAGTGCTGTCTGCACTATGCCTGGCTTGAGCTCACTGCCAACCACACCCACCCCCCTTTCCTCAAGCGTCATATTCATTCGCTCATTTGCAAAGTCCAGTTTTGCTCTGAGAAGTGACCCTCTCAGCATGGCTGATGCCCAGTGAAACAAGAGAGAAACGCATGGCTCTTCTTCACTGGGTATAAATCTATTTGTCTCTCTAGAATTCGCCGGCCTTATTCCGTGCCCACGCTCAAAGCTTCCTGACACGCAGACCCCCACCGCGCTCTCCCCTGCATACACCCAGGTTATTTGTACAGCTGTAGTAGGGAGAATAAAGCACGTTAGCGGCTGAGGTCTGGGAGGAACACAGACTTACACCCGCCTTGCTAACTCACCATGGATGGGTTGCAGATCTCCATGTGTCTCTCCACAGTGGCACCAACAGCCACAGAACCAAAGCACAGCACATCCCGGAAGTCCCCAGGCTCGACATCTTCCCCCAGTTCCCCCAGCACACTCACCAGAAGGTGAGGATATTTGGCTATTATAAATTAGAACACATGATCAACAGGCAAATCCTTCTGTTTGTCACTCTCCTGATAACGCACATCAGGCACTGGCTGTTCTCTTTACGCCAGCAGGGCCCTTGGCAAAGAACAGTTCTAATCGCTCGCATGGAACCACACTTTGGCCTTTAGAAAAAAACTCCAACAGGTAGCACTCATGAGGGCCCTAGTATAGGCAAGGCTCCTGCGGCGTCTAGTGTTTTTACTACTGTGCAAATTAAATCACCTTGTCTTCCCGCATCAAGTTACTGAAGAGCAAGAGAATTACCACTTTGGACCAAGCCGCAGCACTGCATGCGGGGACCTGTAGTCTCCACACACTCTCTCTATTAAAGATGACGATGGCCGCACATCGTATTACAGAATTTCATGGACAAATTTCAACCTGCGGGCTTCACTTTGGCCACCCCTAGTTCGCATGGGACAACAGAAGGGCCATTAGTCATGGCCTCTTTATACATTTGTCTGGAATATGATTCCACAGACTCCTATGCTTATGGACTGTGCTGGCTTCTTTTGCCTTTGCACTCTAGAAAGCCTCACCGATGGCTCTTAGCTTGATGGTCCTCTTCTGTTCCTCATTGTCTCCAAACCAACACACTGCTAGCGCATCGTACACCAGTGCCATCTGGGGCTGGAAGGTCACCTTCATCACGCACTCAGAGCCTGGCTCCAGCATGCCACTCACAGGAGTCAGGTGGAAAGGGCTTGGTGTCTCCCAGTTAAATAACGTAATTAGATCGCTAGGGAAATGGAGATATGTGGTAAGCAGACATCAAACCCCCAACGTATCTCTCGGTGCTTCTCTCCCAGCACATTCACACCAAGGCTGTGCCTCCCCAGTTGGGCCTTTGGGGCCAGTGCCCCGCCTCCTGGAGCAGCCAACCCCTGAGTTTCAGCAACAGGCAAGAGCCCTCCACAGTGCACTTGGACACTTAAAATGGTTTATGGCAGATCCATCCGCACCTGGCTCCCTTTGTGCCATCTGTGCCCTCTAGCCACAATTTACTGCCAATGGCCCCACACACTCACCATCCCAGGGTTAGAACATGTGACCGTTTCCAAACAAGAAAGGCCACTTCACTCCAGGGGAAGCCTGGCTCGCTCCAGTTGGCCTGAAGCCCACCTACCTGCTTTCCCACCCTAGCCCTCTTTCCCCTCCTGCCCTGAATGTCCCGTCACCGCTGGCCCTCTTACCAAGCCCTCCCCACTGCGTGCTCAGCACAGCAAGCTTCCCACACACTCTGCCCTGCCAACGTGCCCCAGCCCTGCCCCGGAGAGTCCACTGCTAGAAGTGAGAGGAGAGTTTAGTCTCCAGGGTTCATTAGTCGAGACTCCCAAAAGGGTGACAGGTGCTCTGGTGGTGGGTGATGTAGACACCTGCCCTGTGAGGAATCATAGAAACATAGGGGCTGGCAGGGGCCTCGAGAGCTCACCTAGTGCATCCTCCCCCATGGCCTGTTACACAAGTCAGAGTAGATGATATAACAGTCCCCTCTGGCCTTAAAATCTAGGCAAGCCTCCCAATCAGGGCCGGCTCCAGGCACCAGCCGACCAAGCACATGTTGGGGCGGCACCTTAGAAGGGGCGGCCAATGTTGGGGTGGTGGGGGGCACTCGTGGTGTTTTTGTTTTTTTGTTCGGCGGGGCAGCGCTCGAGGGGTTTTTTTTGTTTTTGTTTTGTTTCAGCCGGGCAGCGTGGCGCGGGGGGGGGCTTCAGCAGCGCGGCCCGGTGCTCGGGGGAGGGGCGGGGGTTTGGGCGGCATGGCGCTCCGGGGGTTTGGGCAGCCCGGCCTGGTGCTCGGGGTGGGGCAGGGAGGCGGGGTTTGGGCGGCACGGCGCGGCACGGGGGCGGGAGGGGTCGGTGGCGCACCGCTCGGGGGGGGCGGAGGTTAAGGCAGGGCGGCGCTCTTCTTTTTAGCCAGGGGTGGCAAAAAAGTTAGAGCCGGCCCTGCTCCCAGTGCATTCCCCAGGCCAGATAACAGGTCACAGAGATGAGACTTACTTTCAATCAACAAAGGCCTGGGCTCCACTAGGAAATTAGGTCAGTTTAGTTGTCAGTCAAGGGTGTGAAAAGCCCGCCCCCCTAAGCTGACCAAGTCCCTGTATAGACAGCGCTAGGTCGACAGCAGAAATCGTCCGTTGGCCTAGCTACCGCCTCTCGGGGAGGTGGATTACCTACACCGACAGGAGAACCCGCCCATTGGTGTCGGCGGTGTCTACACTGGAGCATTGCAGCTGTCCCGCTGTAGCATTTCAAGAGTAGACAAGCCCTAACAAAACAGTGACTTGGATCAGAAAGGCTGTTTGCCACTTCCGTCCTCTGGAGCTAGCCAGTGCTCTTGATCAGGTGGAAATGGTGCCTCGCCTCCCGGTCCCAAGCCCTGCGCCCTCCCCTTTAGAACCTAACCCTGGAAAGTCTTGCGCTGCAGAGGTGGCTTTCCAGAGACCGATGTCAGCCTACAATGGGAATCGTGGCAAGATCTAAACAATGAGCCAAAGAAGCCAAATTGGCCGAGGACACAAAGTGGAGGGCTCAGCCCCGGCAGGTCTAGACCGTGGTTCTGCTCGACCTGCAGCAGCCTTGCAGGCTCACTCACCCGACGTTGCACAGGGGAAACGAGGCCTCTGAAAAATCGTGGACGGCGCAGAGAGGCAGCTGGATGGCGTCTGGGAAGAGCAGCTTGTGGCGTGGAAGCGTAGCCCGCAGGGCAACAGAGAACTCACCCTCAGGCTTTTCAAAGCAGATGCTGTCTTCATACTCCTTCTGCACAAAGAATAAGGCGAGAGAGAGCTGGGCAGTGAGACAGGGGCTCTCTCCCTGGCCTCTCACCCTCCTCTGGGCACAGGAGATTCTGTCATTCCAGCACCTTAGGAAGAGAGTTGGTGATGGAGTATGCCCGCTGGAGGGTAGGACATGAGAGGTGCTAGGGACTGGCAATCACGGTCTCATGGAAGTGAATCATGCAGCCCCAGAGAGCACAGCGTTCCAATTACCAGACACATTCATTTAACCTTTGTTTGTTTCCCGGCAGTTTTCTTTTTTCAACCTCTTTAAGACCCTGATCCAGCAAAACACTTTTGCATGTACTTAATTTCAGCCTGCGAGACCTCCCCTTGCTTCAGTGGGGTTCCGCAAGCACAAGCAGTTATGCATGTGACTAAGTGCTTTGCTGGACTGGGGCCTAACTACATTTCATGCGGGTGGAAGGTGCCAGATGGAGTGTTGCAGACTGATGGCCTCTCTTTATCCAGTGAACAGTGACAGTACAGGGAACGGCAAGGCACACATCTTCCACACACCACAACCCCAATGGGCCACACTCGTGCCTTGGAACTAATACTTGTGTAGGCGAGATGGCACCCCATCTCTATGGCCCAGTCAATCCTTGGTGTGTCTGCCAGCAGGCGGACAATTGCACGGGCGGCACGGTGTGATGTGGACCCCTGTCTGCCTGAAAGTGGAACGAGACCATCGACTCCTTTCACACAGGCCACTGAATCAGAAGCGGAAGGTAACACCACTGACATAGTCCGGACTCAAACACAGACCTCTAGGTGAAATGTTCCATATCCCCTTCCCAAATGTCTGAGCCAGCCAGTCCCCAAACTCAGGCCAGAGTGGAACCAATGCCCTCAGGGTGAAAGGCTTCTTACCCTTTTTCTGAGCCCCCCCAGTTTACAAGTTCACAGTACATAGAATTCTATAAAGCAGCTGTGCACCTTGGCCAAGTTATAGATACTGTGGGAACCCTGACGTTTCTTTGCTCACACAGCTTTTTTCATTTGACATACACTCCACACACACACCGCCCGTCACCAGCTTTCTAGTCCCAGCACATGGACAATACACAAGAATAATCAAGATTAACACACTACCAAAAATGACACTAAATGAATTCCCCAGTCGAGGAGCTTCTTGCCATTCAACCTGTCCTGCAGTCAATCGATAGCCCATGCACTGTGCCCAGAAGGTCAGTGGACTCAAGCTTTGTCGGGCCAAGGGGGAAAGTGAGTTCCAGAATCAAGGGCTCGTCACTAAACCCCCCCAGTTCCAGGCCCCATATTGACAATAAGGGACTGTCAACTCAAGCATCACTGAGATGAGAAGGGAGAGGCGATGTGTAAGATACAGAGAACGTACCCTGTGGAAACCGCGTGTTGGCAAACTCTGCAGAGAAGCCATGCTCCCTCCATAGGAGGTCCTGTCAGGGCAGGACTGAGACAGACTAGCATGGGGTGTAAAGTTACCCTACTGCTGCCCATGCTGCACCCATTCTGTGGATGGACAGAAGCTGTTGGTCTCCAGGGCTGCCACTTCAGCACCTTCCCCCAGTCATGTATTCGCTCAAGAAATTAAAAAAAAAATAAAAAAAACCCAAAGGACATCTGAGAAAGGGATCTGCTGACCCCCACAGCCCATTCCCTCCCTTCCCAGAGTCTCGCCTGAAGGCAGATGTGATATAAGCAGCAGAAGGGGCTGTGGGAGGTACTGTTTTACCTTTTCCAGGGGGCGGAAAATGATGGGAAGAGTTAAGGACATCCCAGGGCTCAGGACAATCGGCTGTGGGAAAACAGTGATGAAAAATCTTGTGGCAGGAGGTCTAGAAAATCAAATCAAAACAAGAAAGACATCAGAGAAGATTATGTCAGCACCTGGTCAATTACCCCAACCATGATAACTTTTACCCTTCCGTATCACCTTCCTCACCCTCACCTCCGCCCAGCAGGTAGGGAAGCAGTATTACCCCATTCAATAGGGGGCGGAGATGCTAAGGACAGTGTCCCCAAAACCAGCCTCTAATTTCAGGTGTCCAGATTGAAAAACCTTGGACCTCATCCTCAGAAATCCTGGGCACCCAAACTTCAACCGAAGGCAGCAGGAGCTACAGTTGCTCAGCATCCCTGAAAAAAATCAGGCCCCGGGTGTCTTAAGATGAGCATCCAAATACTTAAGGAACCCAAAATTAAAGGCCACTTTCAAAACTTTGCATCCAAGGTCACCTAGCAAATCAGCAGCAGAAGCAGAAACAAAACCCTGGTGTCCTGACAATTCCGATCTCTCAGCACCAGACCCCTTCCTTCCCTGAATAATATTTTTACACTGCCCGCACCCAGGCAACCCAGCATGACTTATAAAGCTGCAAAGGGCAGAAATGTGACAGTCAGAGCTGAGATGTTCACAAGGGATGCAGGAGTAGCCCTAGTGGGCTTACCAGATGCACTGGTTCCAGGCCACACCAGCGACAACCTAATACACATCCTGCCTGAATTTCTATCCCCACTAGAAGCTGATTCTCATTAGGGTTAGAAACGGCTCAAGGGCAGAAATATTATTTTAATGAAAAAAGCCATTTCACTTGAAAAACTATTGCCAGGAACAACGCTTTCTGTACCCAAGATGGCACGTTTCAGATGGGGCATGCCCTGAAGCAAAGAGCACAGCCCTGCCCTGTGATTCGGAGTGCACATTCTCCACCCCACAGCAAATGGGAGGGGGGAGAAGGGACCCATGGAAGAGTCCATGAGGGTATCAGCGTGATAGGAGGGATGGGGATGGATTGTTCCCACTAGTGAGGAGAATCTCCCCTCCCCGCACCTACCTGTAACTCAGCTTCTGGGTTTTCACGTGAACGTTTTTCAAGGATAAATGTTTGGTAAACTCCTTTCCCAGCTCCCAGCCATGCCAGTGGAGAGCCTCTGTCACTTCCGTGCCCCAGAAAGTGCCTTTCTTCTCCTTGGCCTTCCTCGCAGAGCGTTCGGGGGGCCTCAGGGGGGACATTGGCTCTTCCTGAAGGATGAGGGAGAAGTCACTCATACTGGTCACCTGCCTGTGCTGGGATTTCCAATTGCCACAAAGGGGGGCGAGGTCCATCCTTCCTACAGCGTAGCCCCAAGGGCTGCTGGACGGCTTCTGTCACCCTCCTTCACGACAATGCGGAGGCCTCCCTCCCAACCCACAGAAGTTATAGGGCGCCATGAAACAGGCAAGTAGCACTGAGACTGTCCCTGAAGGCCCCTTGCTTTAGCCACTCACCTGCCTGATGCTGCTGCACCCGAGTCTCTGGCTGGAGTCGGCGCTTGGCAGCCCCCCGGGCATCTGAGCGAGCATCGGGCACCTGGAACAAACGGGGGCAGGTCGCTCCTGTGTCCTGAGGGACCGCCTGGCCCGGGAGATGGGCTGAACGGTGTAGTCCAGCTCCAACCTGCCAAGCCCCATTCAAGCCACTGCCCAGGGCCAGGCTGTTCCCTCATACTCGCTCCAGTCTGGCCAGGGGGCCCCCCAGGCTCCCCCCCTTGACACCCGCCGACCTGGGCGAGGGAACCGGTCTCCCCTCAAGGGTCCTGGTCAGGGCCCAGGCAGCCTGCAGGGGGCCCAATGCTCGGGGCTTTGGGTAGGTGCTACCAAAAAGTGGGGTCCTGGGGTGTGAGTTCCTGGGGTGGGCTCCCCGGGGGGCGGGGTTCAGTGGGGTCCCAAGGCAGGGGGAGGTAGTTGAGGGGGGGAGGGACGGGGGTACCTGGGGCTCCCCGGGGGGCGGGGGTCAGTGGGGTCCCAGGGGGGGGGGGGAGGTGGGGGGGGGGGAGGGGCGGGGGTACCTCAGGAGGGGGGAGGGGCGGGGATTCAGCGCCGCGGGGCCCCGCACTCCGCCATCTTGCCGTCTCTATGGAAACTGGACGCGGCGGCGGCATCGCCCCGAGCAACGACGGCGGCCGGGAGGGACCCGGCGAGCAGGAGGCGAATCGCGCCGCGGCAGGAGCAGCCGCCAGGGGGCAGCGCCGAGACTCCCCCTCCCCCACAGTGAGGGGCGGGGCTCGGGGGAGGGGCTGAGAGAGTTAGGAGCTGGGAGATGGGACGGGGAAGGGAAGGG
>NC_048308.1:630451-666641 GCF_013100865.1 Trachemys scripta elegans | reverse complement strand
GGGGGGTGGGACGGGGAAGGGAAGGGATGTTAGGGGTTGAGGGGGTTGGAGGGCTGTGGGGGTGAAGTAGTGGGGGAGGGGTTAGGGATGGGGGAGGGGCTGAGGGAGTTAGGAGCTGGGGGGTGGGACGGGGAAGGGAAGGGATGTTAGGGGCTGAGGGAGTTGGAGGGCTGTGGGGGGTGAAGTAGTGGGGGAGGGGCTAGAGGGGGAGGGGCTGAGAGAGTTAGGAGCTGGGGGTTGAGATGGGGAAGGGAAGGGATGTTAGGGGTTGAGGGGGTTGGAGGGGCTGTGGGGGGAGTTAGGGAATTGGGCCCAGTGATGCACAGAGCCTTGGATGGGCCCTGGGAGAATGGAGGGATTCCCACAGGAGCGGGGGGGGCTGCCAGCCGGCCACGTTCCCCTTCTGACCCTCTCATCATTAAGAAGCCAACAGAGCATCTGGTCCCATCCGCTGCCTCCTGCATGGACTAGAGCAGCCCAACGGCCCCTTGGAGTTGGTGCCCATATCAGATGAGACTGATGGTCCATCTAGGTGGTTGACCCTGACTCCTGTCTCTCCTGATTGGTTTACATCAGTTGGTCTATCTGGAGCAGCAACCTGTCTCCTGCCGAACCAGATCAGACTAATGGTCCATCCACCCTTGTTTCCTGGCTCCGCTCGACCATGGTATCGATAATTAACAGCGGTGAAGTCACTGGTGCACTCATACCATTGCCAGTCATGCTGACCAATACTGGCTCATGGGATAATGAAAACCGCTGTCTATCTGCCTCTCCCCCTGTTGTCTCTTAGCTGATAGTGAGACGCTGAGCTCTTTGGGGCAGGGATTGAAAGTGGCTCCCCAAAGGCAGACTGAACCTGACAGGGCAGAGTTCCCAGGGCAAGGGGCCACACATACCACACCCCATTGCAGGTGGGCAATGGGGATTCCCTCCCCCCACCCATCCTGCTTTTCACAGGCCAATACCACGTCCTGCAAGCTCAGGTAACAGGCCTTTAACGTGTCACAGAACATATCCAGGCCCAACCTGAGACGCTTTCCGAAGTGGTAGGGCTGGGTGGATCTCCTGTCCCTAGGGCGGTTAGCAGAGGCCTTTGAGTAGGTAGTGCCTGGCCAGGGTGCCCTTGGCCTGGCAGAGAGCCGTTCAGGTTGGAGACCTGCATGGCGATGCGGGCAGAGGGGGTCGGGAGGGGAGAAATGTGTCTTTAATGGCATTTGTCTATGTTTACATCATGAGTCATGCAGATAAGTGGCTGTAAATCAGCCCCCATCTCCCCCAAGACATCCAAAGCGTCCCCGCCCCTCGTCCCCCCAGAACTGGATGTGTGCCCGGATCCTGCAGAAACAGCCTCATAAATAACAGCAGCAAATAAACCCTTTTCACAGCAGCAAAGGCCCCAAACACACTTGGCGCAAGATTAACGCCTCCCATTCATCACTTGAATGGTTGTACTTTGGAAATTAAACCTGTCACGGCCCATCAAGGTGAACATTTTAAACCTGTGACATCCCTACGTGCCTCCCCGTCTTCCATCGTGTCCTGGAGCATGCTCGCTCTTTCTTCTCCGGCTCGTTCCCACGTCCTTGCTCTCCTCTCCGGCCGGCCGACCCCATGTCCTGCTCTCCCCCCTTCTCGCTTGGCCTCGTTCAGCCCTAGACCATGGTGCCCGCCGTGCTGGTTTGGAGTTCCAGGAGGTTGTGTCTTACATCGGGAGGGATGTGTATAAGGCCACAGACCCACCCAAACCCCAGGCCACAGCGCTGGGCTGGCGGGGCTGGGAATGGAGTGATGCATCTCGACCAGGCTCAGTGTTTTGGAGGCAGGGCGCAGGGTACCCTGAGCTCCCCAAAGTCACTGTATGGCTGCAGCTCAGGGGTTTACAGGTGCTGCGGGAGGGTTGGAGATGAACTGGAGTCTGTGAGGAGGGACAGCCCGAGGGGGAGGCATCCAACTCTTATGGCCTTATTATGGGAGGCAAAATGCCCACAAGAACTCACGGGCAGATCCCCCTGCCACCCCTTCTGGCTCTCCCCAGGCTCCATGCTGCGCAGAGGGGATCAGGGTGCCCCCATCACAGCGCATGTGACAGTTCTGCTCCTACTCCCAGGGGCCTGTTCCTTTCCTGGCTCTGCTGCCAGCGTTCATCGTCTAGCCCCGCTTCCCTTGCCCTGTGAACGTTAATCTTCCTGTATTTCGCCCTCTCCTTCCCTCGCACCCTGCACCTGCCCCACCTCATTACAACCCTCTGTCCCTCCCACATCCAGCTCTCACTCCAGTCATCTCTCACCGTCCCTCCGGAGTGCCCAGCCTGATGGGGTCCTCCAGGCCCCTCATTCTTTGCCCCTTGCCATGTATGGGCTGGGCTGGGTCCCCTCTCCTGGAGCGAATGTTAACCTTGCTGCATGCCATGTGAGCGTGTCACCTTGGGGTGTTTTCCCAGCAGCCCTGGGGCCTGGGTTTCTGGAGCAGAAGGTCCTGGGCTCTAGGCTCCTTACTGTGGTGCCCCCACCTTGGTCTCCTGTACCAGCCTGTGCTGTGGGAGTGCTTCATGTTATCCTGCAGCCCTGGCAAGGCCTATGGAGTTTGAGATGGACACTGCCCCATGCTGGGTGTAGGGCAGGGCTGGCCAGTTCCCCTGGCTCCTCAGATGCCCTCAGTTCTAGTCAGGCCTTCACAGAGCCCTCGTCACTGAGGTGTCTGTTATTAGAGGCACCCCTCAAAGGGCCCTGCAGCAAACACCTGTCCTACCAGGCTCTCTGGTGCTGTGTGAGCTGCACCTTCCTGTCGGTGGGGTACTGAGCAGCAGTCCCCCAGTGGAACCCTGACCCCTAAGACCCCAGCTGCTGCTTTGGTTTTGCTTTCTCGTGTCATCTCTCTCAAGCTGTGCAGCATCCCAGCCAGGTGCCCCCGTGCCAGGAGGCTCGGGCCCACTAATAACCCGAGCGGCTTAGGCAGGCTACAAAGGGGACATGCAGATCTGCAGTACTTCCAGGCTGCCACCGTGTGTCACGCTTGCCCCACACAGACTGCGGGCTAGCTAGTTATTCCCACCGCAGGCGGGCACTGGACTATTGACAGCATGCAGCTGGGTCTTCCTCTCAACTCCCTGGGTTTAACCAGCCCTGCAAAATTACGGTGCAAATGCACCAGCCCAGGTGCCAAACTCTCCCGGCTGCCCTTTGCCCTGGTGACGATGGAGAAACCAGTGATCTGGTCCTGGCCTGCCACCAGAAGGGACTCCCCAGGGCGAGTGGGCCTGACAGATGTGGCAAGGCTTAAACTGCTTTTTTAACCTCCTCCACTGTCCCCCTTGGGTTCTGCTGTTGTTGGGACAGGCTGAGATTTGCACTGGGACCTGGAGGTTGCAAGGATCACATTGAAGCTCATTCAAACCTCATCTCCAGCTCTGTGTGGATGCACTGCTCCACCAAGTACGCCCTGCTCCACCGCCCCCATGCCCCTGTCCCACGTGCCCATCCCTGGGATAAGCCTCCTGCAGAGATGGGTGCTTGGGCACCCCTGGGTCTCAATGCAAACCTTGGGCAGTCTTTGAGCCTCCTGCAGGGTACTGGTGCAAGTGAGACAGCTGGAGGCTGCAGCACCCGCAGGGGATGTGTCAGGGCAGTGAGTGGAGCCTGGGCTGGAAGGTTGGTCTGCCCGCTGCAGGACTGATGGGTAGAAAGAGAGCGAGGCAGGAGAGATGGAGCTGGGACAAGATGTAAAAGCAGGACCCGCATGCAGTCGGCTCCCGCATTGTGCCCTGTCCCCATGACCTACGGAGCCCAGCCTGCACCCCGCATCTCCTGCCTCTGTCCTTTCCAGCGCTCCTTGCCTTCCTCGTCCTCCTTTTCCCTCCTTCCACCTCAGCTCCTTCCCCCCACACATTCATTCTCCCCTTCCCCTGTGGACTCACATATTCATCTCCACACTCATCCTCTCTCCCGGCGCCCGCCCCACGCACCCCCCCCCCACCAGGCCACGCTCCCCCTCCCCCAGCAGCCACGGCTCTCTGGGGCTGCAACAAGGAGCGTGAGCCACCGCAGGGGGGCTGGCCCCTCTCTGGGGCTCAGAGGTGGGGAGAGGGGGCTTGGCACATGAGGCTGTCTGCACTAGAGCCGCAGACACTGGCAGCATGGCCGGGGCTGCTCAGCGCTGCTCTGCGGGCAGGCTGGCTCTGGAAGGGGGGAGGGGAGAAATCGCCTCCCCCAGGGAGGACAGTGTGGTCTGGGGAGTCAAGGGTATCTGAGGACGAGCTCCAGGGCTGCCGCACGCCTGGGGCAAGCCACTGCCCCCTGCTGCCCCTGTCTGACGGGACGGGGGGGAGGCTGATGTGCCTGCTTCCGGGGGGCTGGGAGGGGCAGGCAGACTCCTCGCTCTGATTGCCCAGCTTGAGACCCACACACAGAGCTCCAGGGAGCATGCGGGGTTCCTCTCCGCAGCCCTCAGAGCATGTGGGGCTCCCCACGGACTGGGCTAGGACGGGGAGGGGCTCTCTGGGGCTGTCACGCCGTGGGGATGTCAGTGCATCCTAATCATGGCACAGTGGTTCGGTTTGGAAAGTGGCAGATTTACAACCAGAAAGGCTGTGAAAGGAGTTTGGGGGGGGGAGGTGCTGAGCCCCGCCGGGGGCTTGGACTCACCTGGCTCAGCTGCCCCCCAGAAGGGGATCTTGCTGGAACTGGCTGGGCAGAGAATTCCTCCAGGGCGTGGGGCTTTGGACCCTGGTGTCCAGCTGCCAGTGCTGCTCATGGTGTGGGGCTGATTTTCACTGTCACACTTGGGGGCAAAGGGCCATTCAGAGCCATCTCTTGGCAGAAGGGAACTGTCTGAGCCCCCAAACCGCCACCTGTCCTCATGGAGTGCTCTGGCCATGGGGCTCAGCGGGACCAGTTCTGTCCATGTGACCAGTCTGTGGCGGGGTCTCTGACACACAGGGTGCTCGTCCATCTGGTACGGCTAACAGGGCAGGCGGCTGGTTTGCGGGATAGATGATTGGCTGGTTGATTGGATAGATGGCTGGTTGGACAGGTGAGTGGATGGTTCTGTTTCTCTACATGCTTATATGGCTCCCATCTCCGTAGTACCTGGCCGCTTGGTTGGCCAGAGAGGTGTGTGGTCGGATGGGTGGGTACATGGCTGGCTGGCTGGCATGCTGAGTGGCTGTTCGGAGGGGCAGTTGGGGTTGGCAAGTTGGGAGGACGGGCTGAAGTGGGGGGCTAGCTGGGGAATTGGTTGATTGGCTCGAAGAGTGGTTTGTTGGTGATGGTAGGATGGGTTGGTACATGCTTAAGTGGTGAGCTGGTTAGACAAGCAGCTGAGTGATCAGTCGGCTGATTGGTTGTGGATAGGCGAGTGGTTAATTGGGTGGGTGGGCGAGCGGTTAATTGGGTGGGTGGGCGAGTGGTTAACTGGGTGGGTGGATGAGTGATTTGTTAGTTAGCTGGTTAGAGATGCAGATGAGCGGTTGTTAGGGGGTAGTTGAGAGTTGTTTGGATAGGTGGGTGAGTGGCTGTTTCTTTGGACAGGAGGGTGGCTGTCTGTTGGGAGTGAAGGAACATTGTATCTGAATGATTGTTTGCTTTGCTGGTTAGGTGCACAGATGCCTGGCTCAATGGTTGATTTGTGGTAGACTGGTGAATAGGTGGCTGTTTGGTTGAGTGGGTGATAGGATAGGTGGGTGGTTGTTTGATTGGCTGGCTAGGTAAGTGGTTGGCTGGGCAGATGGTTGGTTAGTTTGACGGCTGAGTAGAGGTTGGCTGGGTGGGTTGTTGTTTAATTTGATGGATGGGAAGGGCTGACTGGATAGGTGACTAGTTAGTTGGATGGCTGAGTAGGGGGATGGCTGAACAGGTAATTGGTTAGTTGTATGGATGGGTAGGGGCTGGCAGGAAAGGCAGTTGGTTAGATGGATGGTTGGGTAAGGGTTGGCTGGATGGGTGGTTGTTAGTTGGATAGTTGAATAGGGGATGGCTGGGTGGTTGGTTAGTTGGATGGCTGGGTAGAAGCTGGCTGAATGGGTGGTTGGTTAGTTGGATGGCTGGGTAGGAGCTGGCTGAATGGTTGGTTGGTTAGCTGGATGGCTAGATGGGGTTGGCTGGATGAATGGTTGGTTAGCTGAATGGCTGGATGGGAGCTGGTTGGCTGGGTGGTTGGTTAGTTGGATATCTAGGTAGGTGCTTTCTTGATGGGTGATTGATTAGTTGGATGATGTGTGGGTGTGAAATTCTGTACGTCAAAGTAGCACCCTGGAAACCCCATATTCACCATGGTGATATGATTATGATATGTTTTGTTCAAAGTATACTTTGTAATTTTAATAGTCTTTACCTGTTGAGCAATAATAACCTGTTGGATTGTATGTACTATCATTGTATGTGAAGTTATGAAGTGTTGCTATATGTGTTACTGAAATATGTTGTGAAGTTGGGAACCCCCACAACCAGCCTTTCAGGTACAACAAAGGAGTAGACATCAATAGCCAGACAGTGTTAATGGCTCTTCAACACCCATCAAGAAAAGAATCCACTATCCCAGATGCAATGGAGACTGCCTGACCAATAGGGACTGCCTACATCAAAGCAAAGATGTTCCAACAAGCAGAAAGAAAGTATAAACGAGGGGAAGTGACATCATTACTTGGCATCTCCCTACCCACTCCCACCCGAATGCAACACCTGGAAGAACATCTGGAGGACAAAGACTTTGAACTGGGGAAGTTTGGCCCCAGACTGGAAGGGAGTCCCAGCCCATGTATTGAGCAACTGTGACCGCTTGTGCCACCCGTCAGGATGAGAAAAGCTGTTGGATTCAACTCGTTGTTAGACTAAAAGTTTAGGATTTAGAATGCATGCTTCTGTTTTTATTTCTGAGGAAACTATCTCTGACCTACCGCTTAGAATCCCTTACTGTCTCTCTGTCTGGAGATAATAAACCTGTTTGACATTTGACCTGAAGCCATGTGTTTGGGTGGAAGTGCTTGGGAACTCTCAGCGCAGGTTACAAGGGCTGTGGCATGTCCAGTACCCTTTTGTCGGCATGACAAACTAGCAAATGGACTTACACTGGTCAGACTTCGGAGCAGCGCCAGACGGTGCAGTTCTGAGGTGCAAGGCTATGGAGCTGGGGAATTGGCTGGAGCCTCTCTATTGATGGCTCATGGTGGTTGTAACTCATGGCTGTGTAAGTGCAGGGCCTGTCAGAGGTTTGCAACTTGAAATTAGCATCACAGTGTGAACGCCAGCCCAGGTTGGGGGGACAGAGGGCTCAGCAGTCCCACAGTTCAGGTTGCACACCAGGTACCCCATCACAGTGGGGTTAGGCTAGATGAACAGTTGGTTAGTTGGATGGTTGGTAGGGGCTGGCAGCATGGGTGATTGGTAAGTTGGATGGTTAGTAGGGGCTGGCAGATGGGTGATTGGTTAGTTGGATGGCTGGGTAGGGCTGGCAGTATGGGTGATTGGTTAGTTGGATGGTTGGTAGGGGCTGGCAGGATGGGTGATTGGTTAGTTGGATGGCTGGGTAGGGCTGGCAGATGGGTGATTGGTTAGTTGGATGGCTGGGTAGGGCTGGCAGATGGGTGATTGGTTACCTTTCAGCATTCAATACATTTGCTGCAGACCCCTTGGAATTGGCGAACCAGAGAGGTGTAGTCGTCCTTCTGTGGCTCTGCCCCTAGGGCAGATGATACCCACCTCGGTGCCAGCACACGATGGGGCTGCGTTACCCTCTGCACACCGGCGAGCAGTGTTCCTAGGCTCACAGCCAACACCAGGGAAAGTCGGGCTCAGCAGATGCTTGTTTGCATGAGTCAGGAAGTGCCAAATCCTGCAGCTCATTGATCAAACCCCCTTCCCCGTGTGCAGCAACAAGAACCCCACCTGCAGCAGCTCCGGCAGCCCCAGGACACTGGCCGTGGATCTGCACCGCAACGCTGCTCTCTAGGGGTCAGAAATGCATTGAGAGGAGTCCAAATGCAAGACAAGGAGCCCTGGGCTCCCTCTCCCCATGAATTTGCTGGGGGTCTCGCAGAGAACGTGGGTCAGGAAAAGGGCAGCGGGCATCCCACACAGGGCGGGGGAGGAGTGCGGTGACATGGGGCCGGGGATCCCTCCTGGGGGGCATGTTAATGTCCACCCGCCAGGGCCTCCTCGCTCAGCACCCGGCAGAGGCTTTGATCTAGACCTGTCCAGCACTGCCCCCCGCCAGGCCTGCCTGTGCACCCTCGTCTGTGAGACCCGGGCCCTAGCTTTCAGCAGAGCCGCTCGGGGCGGGTTAAGGGAGGGGCCAGACCCCGTATTTATTGGTCTTGGCCCCCTTGTAAGGAAAAGCACCAGCTTGCTGATACACTGTAGCAAACATCTTTATGGGGGAAGAGCGGGGGGGTCTCAGTCCAGCCCCCCCGCCCCCAGCCCCCCAGTACACACCGACAGAATAATTACGAGTTAAATAGAATCCAAACACACATAAATTAACGGAGACGGGCAGGTGCCGCAGAGTCTCCCCAGTGCCCTGCCTGGGTCTGGTCTCTGAGTCTGCTAGCAGCGGAGGTGGCCCCGGACCCGGCTCTGTCTGGCTCGCCCGGGCCCCCTCGCTCCAGCTCTGGGCTGCTCTCCCTGCTCTGTTTCGTGGGGTGATCGCTCGGGGCTGCCTTTCATAACGCTGAGCCGATCTTCCTGTCCGTGGAGCTGATCTGCTCCTCTTCCTCCCCGGAGCACGAGGAGCCCGGGCTGTAGCCGAGCCCTGCGGGGCGGCGGGGCAGGAGCTCCACGCTGGCACCGTGCCTGTTGAATTCAGGGCCCTGCTCCTGCCTCTGCGGCTCGCTGGGCAGCAGCTTCTCGGCGGCTTTGCTGACGCCTCTTTGCTTCTCGGCCTCGGCTTGGGCCACCTGCTCTTTGGCTTTCCGGCTGCGTTTCCACTTCATCCTGCGGTTCTGGAACCAGATCTTCACCTGCAGAAGACCGACAGGAGGGTGACTATAGGGTTTCCCCAGCCACGCATCTGGGGGCAGCCTCTCCCAGCGCTGACACGCTGCCAGCCCCAGGGCAGGGCACGGCACACGCGTCGTCATTTATCACTGAGACACGTTATACTACCATGAGCGCAGAGCCGGGCCCTGCTGGGCCAGGCGCTGACCGACACCCGGTGAGAAAGTCCCTACCCCGAGGAGCCAAACAAATTAATAGATCACCCCCTCCCGGGTCAGCCACCCTGGAGATCACCCCCTCCCGGGTCACCCACCCTGGAGATCACCTCCTCCCGGGTCACCCTAAACCTGCCCTGATCCCAGCCCCCAGTATGGGGTGGATCAAGGGCATGGCCAGAGTGCTCAGTTCTACAGCTGTCCTTTGCCTCCTAGGTCCACCGGGTGCTGGGGAGACATTTAGAGCAGCGCTGAGGCTGTTCTAACTTACACTGAGGGTTGGTCAGGTGCCCACACTGCCCTAGAATACAGGGAGCAGAAAGGTTAAAGCCACCTTAACTACCAGCCCCCAGTGCCCACTCCAAGCACAGACACGGCATCACGGAGAATCAGGGTCACTGGATGGGATTCCAGTATCCCCAGTGCTAGAACATGGTGAGCGTGGCTGCCCTGGAGGTTGGGGTTAGGAGGGGCCCCCAGGGGCTGAGTCTTAGGGATATAGCATTGTGTTAGGGGACACACACACACACACACACACACACACACACACGGTGCCAGACTAGTAGCCCCAGAGGACAGCGCGGGGACGGGCCCTGCTGCTGGGTGACCGGTTTCTGGATGGGAGTCGCTGTGCTAGTAAAAGAGGAAAATCTTCTGGGGTCATCATTGCAGGATGGGAGCCCAGGACCCATCGTCTCTGCCCCTCACCCATAGATGCAGAGGGAGGCCAGTGGGCAACTCCCCTCCTGCCCCCCCTTTTCCCATCCCCCAGCTCCTGCGGGGACCGTACCTGCGTCTCGGTCAGCATCAGCGACGTGGCCACCTCGAAGCGCTTGGGCCTGGATAGATACTTGTTGAGCTTGAACTGGTTCTCGAGCTCCAGCAGCTGCTGGCTGGTGAAGGCCGTGCGAGGCCGGCGGCATTTGCCCATCAGGCCGGCCTGCGGAGGGGCTGAAATGCAATGAGCGGGCACAGGTCAGCGAGCGGGGGAGGGGAGCTGGGAGCCGCAGTGAGCCCCTCCCTGAGGGCAGGGCCAGGCGTCTGCCCCGCGCGGTGCTGAGCGCCTAGACCCAGGGTCAAGTCCCGCTTTACCGCACATGACCGTGGGCGAGGCTCAGTCGGACCCTCACGCTGCTCCGCCCTGCAGGGGGGCGGCTGCTACAGAGTGAGAGGTGCTAAGCTCCCCTGGCAGCGGGCGCTAGCTAAGGGCCCTGGCTAGACAGGGCAGCGGGGGAGCAGACGGGGCTGCTGGGGAAAGGCCAGGGCGGGGGGAGGAGGTGGGGCTGGGCAGCAGGAATTTGGGAGCCGTGACCCATGAAGACAAGGGGGCATTTCGCTGAGGTGACCCAGGGTTAGGCGAGGCAGGAGGATGGAGCAGACAGGACGCCCCTGCGAAGCTGACGGGTGGGCACTCGAGAGAGGGGATGGGCGAGGGAAGCCTGACGCCCCTTTGGGTGGGGGGTGAGAGCAGGAAGGGGGTAGGCGCTTCCTGAAGATGGAAGAAGTGTCCAGGGCGGAGGGACAGTGCAGGTGGCTGTGAGGGCCTGGGCTGCGGGACATCACTAGAGGCAGGGAGGAGCATGGGCATTTGGGGAGGCTGGGCCTGAGAGCCCGAAGCTCCCTAGAAGTGGGAGGAGCCACCGGTGCCTGGACCGTGGCCCCACCCCCTGCCCTGCCCCTGCTCAGCCTCCGAAGCCCCGCCCATGCTCCACCCCTATCCCACCCCAGGCCCTGCTCCCTCTCAGCCCCTTCCCGAGGGGCCCCCCCGCCACGGGAGAAGAGGTGGAGCGGGGACGGGAAGAGGAGCCGTGTGGGCGTGGCCACAGGGCGGGCGTGGGTGTGGCCATGGGGCATGGGCGGAGCCACGGCCCAGGCACCTGTTCGTCAGCAGCACTCCAAAGGCGGCAGGCCGGCGGCACGCCCCCAAAGGGAAGTGCACCGCATCCTGTTTGGGGAGGCATGGCCTCCCCTGGCCTATTGCGCCCACCGCCCATGAGGAGGAGAATTCGTGGCATGTGGGCACTGAGGGTCGCTTCATTGCGAACACGCCAAGGGGCACGGAGAGGGGCAGTCACGCGAGGCCAGACCGTGGTGGGGCCCCTGGCCCAGCTCATTTCCCTGCAAACTGGCCCAATCCCGGCTGGGATTCTGCTGCCGAGACTCTCTGCACCCAAACCAGCTTGGGTGGGGCTCTCATGGCTGAACAGGGCCAGCCCCGGGAGCCAGGCCCCACTGGCCAGCCCATGTGCCCTAGGACGTGGTGGTTCGGTCAGGGACGCTCTCCCTTCAGAGGAGCAGACACTGAGCAGCGCATGTGGGAACGCCTGGCGCAGTCCCAGGGAAATGAGGCTTCTCCCCAGTAGCCATTACTGCTCCCTAAGGTGCCCCGGCCTGGCCACAGCCCAGCCCCCAAGAGCCGGCAGGGCTCCCCAGAGGACCCCGGCGCAGGCTGGCGATGCGGTGCCCCCCGGCCCCGGGGCAGAGCAGGGGGTGCGGAGCGCCAAGTGTCGCTGTCATCGCCTGGTCGTCCAATAATGGGTTTATTGCCCAGCTGATATTAAACTGGCAGCGACGTTATCAGGGTCGTTTGGCGATTGAAATCGATTCCGTTAGCGAAATGAAAACTCCTTGATTAGCGTGAAGTGTATTTAATTACCCCCAGCTGCCAAGGTCTGCGATAAGGGCAGCAGCCCGCGCAGCGGGGCCCAGGGCCTGCTATCTCGCTAATCACCCGTTATCGCAGGGCCGTGCTGAATCAAGAGAGAGGGGAACAAAAGAGTCTTTGAGAACCCAGTGCGGCTCGTCTCCCTGCATGGCAGAGACAGGGCACGCACTGTTTGATTCCGCCTTCATCTCCGCTCTGCCCTCTTTATTGGCTCTTTGGGGCTCCGCTTTTACGGCCCTTCTTCAGGAGAACAGCAGCTATCGAAACCAGCAGGTCCGTGGCGGGGTGGGAGGTGCTGAGCAGGAGATGGAGGGGTGACGGGAGAGACTGCTGGGGGTCAGGCTGCAGCCAGGTCCCTGGGCATGTCCCACCAAGTCTCTGCATGGAGACGGCTCCGGGACGAGCGAGGCTGAGGCCAGAGAGAGCTCATGAGAATTATCAGCCTGCAACGCTGGCAGCATGTCCGGGCTGAGAGGCCGCGTGGGGCACCCTGCGGTCCGTGCACTGGCGCAAGGACAGCACAAGGGGCAGAGTGGCAGTGAATGAGGCCCAAGGTGGGTGGGAGGGTAGGATCTTCGGCTCAGCTTTTAGCTTCCCACCCGGAGAGGCTGTAATGCCCATCGGAAAAGGGAGGAAATCCGCAGTGCCGGAGCATCCAGTGGACTTAACACCGTGAGATTGCAGCATGCTACTCAACACTGAACGTCTGACACCCAGGAGATCTGCCCCATGTCCCTAGAGCCAGCGACTGCCAGGAGAATTCGCATAATCCTTTATAACAGGAATTTCCTGCCTCCAGCACTTCTCTGCCAGGCGGCTCAGAGCCAGTCACAAACTTTAGCTCAGTTCTAGCAGATGCATCTCACACCTAGCCTGCGCCCATGGCACCTTGAACATTGACCCCAGAATCCTGGCCCCGCTTCGGCTCTGGTAATCCTATTCTACTTCCCTAGCGCCCCCCTGCGTAAGGTGTTCTGCTCACTTCCTGTCCTACACTCTGCCCTGGCACTGAGCACTGCTGACCAGACTGCCCTCCACTGGTACAGGAGTTGATTCATACGGCTTGTAAAGCACTTTGGGCCTTTTGGGATGCAGGGTGCTTTAGAGATCTGTCACAGTATCCTGTGCAGACGTCAGTCACTACACTCTCCCCTAGGACGGCCTACAGCTTTCCCATTGACCTCAGCCGGCATTCACGACACCAGCTGACGGAAGGTGTCACCGGAAGGAGGTGATTTTATGTTCTAAACCCTACTATAGACAGGACGCCCCTGTTAAAATCGAAACCTGATTCACATTTAGATACCATTGCTCTTTATGGAGCACGACATCGCACTGAATAAGGAGGTAAAGCTTTGACACCGAGTGTTATTGGTGGCTTGTTTGTGGGAGTGTAGCTAGGAGCTCTTTCCACACCCAGCCCTGAGACTCAGGCAGGGAACCACTTAGAACTGCACCACAGCTAACAACAAACATTTCTCCAAGATCCATCTGCCCATATAGTCAGTTAAATGGAACTTGTAAGACTATCTCTAACAGCACCAACTGGTGGCTCCCAGTCATATTACAAGGACTGCACCTTGCCCTCCTTTCCAAAAGAATCCCCCTTAATATGCATAAGGAAATGGGTCTCTGTAGCTCTCAAAAACCTGCTAGAAGGCTGCAAAGCACAGCTGTTACCTGCCCGCCCCACATCTTCCAGTGGCTGGAAGTGAAACTGGGGGCAGAGGCTTGGATGAAAACAAGCCGACAACACATGGAATTTGCCCCTTTTGGTTCTACAAGAGGATCAACCTTTGCTATCTCCAGGCGAGAAAACACCCGAAATAAGCGTAGGGTCTGTTAACCTTTTGGCACCCGCAGTGCCACGCACCCCCCAAACGCTGAGATCTCCTTGGGCCAGCCGGCTGCAAAGTGCCAGGGTTCGAAGGGTTAAAGCTGTCAGTATATTCAGGGACTGACATCTGCAGGGCAATCATCTCAAGAAGTGGATTGAGGAAGCAGATAGTAGCCAGGAAGGGAAGGGGGAGGGTGGGAGGTGTTAAAGGGACTGGAACGTGGATGTGACCTGGATCTCACGGATAGATGGGTCCAAAAAGGGAGGAATTTCATAGGCTCTGTACAGGGACACCCCTCCTCTGCCCACCCTCACTGATGCAGGCGACCCTAAAGTGCTTGATCAAAATTCACAAGCTCATGAGAAATATACAGACAAAGCAGCAAAACAGGGAACTTGTCGGCATGGGAACCGAAGTCAAAGGTACCAGGAAGGAACCTCCCTGAGCTAATAGCAGTGTGCAGCCCTTAGACAGCACTTTCCATTGTCACCGCTCTTTACAAACAGGAGTCAATTAACTGGGGCTAGGCCACCGAGTTAATGATGTGTCATGCGGGAATTTATGGATGTTGCATTAACTGAACGTTATAAAGTTGCACTGGGTTGAATCCGAGGTGCCCAGATGCCAGGTGCCATGTAAGAGCCTAGAGATCAGGCTGTGTCACACATCATGGCTAATAGGAAACTCAGCAAAAGCAGGAATAGAACTCCGACCTTCAGGACACTGGCAGACCAGAGGCCAGCTCGTGCCAAGGTCCCCATGTGTCAGCTGAACACTGAGATACGTAGCTAGGCCTAGTCTGGCTACCCTGTGTTAGTGCTAGTAAAATCGGTATTAGAACGATAAGAACGTGTTTAGTGTTTAGACTTAATTGAATGCTTGTGAGTGGCTCCCAGCGTTAATCTCAGTTACAACAGCTGTGTGCCGTGGTGTAGGGGAACACTGGAGCATTGGTGTTGCAAGCCTCTGTGACTGTAACTCACCAGGCAGGAGAGAGACATTAACTAGTGCGACGTGCTGGTCTCCAGCTGAAGGTGTTATCTCCTGGGCAACAGGGAAGGTCCAACTCCCTACGGCTATTGTGGGACGAAAAAGAGGACAAAAGACATTGCTTGCAGGGCCGGCTCCAGCTTTTTTGCCGCCCCAAGCAGCGAAGAAAAAAAAAAAAGCCGCGATCGGCGGCACTTTGGCAGCTGCTCTACCGCGCCGCTTCATTCTTCGCGGTGGCAATTCGGCAGCCAGTCCTTCCCTCCGAGAGGGACTGCGGGACCCGCTGCCGAATTGCCACCGAAGAGCTGGACGTGCCGCCCCTTTCCATTGGCCGCCCCAAGCACCTGCTTGCTGGGCTGGGGCCTGGAGCCGGCCCTGATTGCTTGTTTCTCCCCTGTGAAGATGAGTCTTGCAAGTGGATTCCTCCCATCAGCTGAGCATGCAGCTCTGAGCACAGGGGAGAACGGGAATAAAAACCCCTAACAAGAAGGAACCGTATCTCTGTGCTGCTTGGACTCTCAGGTGCAAGGTTTACTAGGCATAAGTAAGAGATCCCCTGTGTTTAGCACTGTCCTAAAGGACATATAATGAAATACATCCTAGAATACTCCAGGTGCTGACTGAGGAGATATCTGAGCCATTAGCAATTATCTTCTAAAAGTCATGGAAGAGGGAGAGATTCCAGAGGACTGGAAAAGGGCAACCCGGGGAATTACAAACCAGTCAGCCTAACTTCTGTGCCGGGAAAGATAATGGAGCAAATCATTAAGCAAACACCTAGAAGATAATAAGGTGATAAATAACAGTCACCCAATAGCTTTCTTTGACAGGGTAACTAGCCTTGTGGCTAGCGGGAAATGGTAGACGTGGTATATCTTGACTTTAGTAAGGCTTTTGATACTGTCTTGCGTGACTGTCTCATAAACAAACTAGGGAAATGCAACCTGTACTATAAGGTGGGTGCATAACTGGTTGGAAAATCATTCCCAGAGAGTAGTTATCAGTGGTTCACAGTCAGGCTGGAAGGACATAATGAGTGGGGTCCAGCGGGGATCAGTTCTGGGTCCGGTTCTATTCAATATCTTCATCCATGATTAAGATAATGGCATAGAGAGTACACTTATAGTTTGCAGCCGATACCAAGCTGGGAGGGGTTGCAAGTGCTTTGCAGGACAGGATTAAAATTCAAAATGATCTGGACAAACTGGAGAAATGGTCTGAAGTCAATAGAATGAAATTTAATAACGACAAATGCAAAGTCCTCCACTCAGGAAGGAGCAATCAGTTGTACACATAGAAAATGGGAAATGACTGCCTAGGAAGGAGCACTGCGGAAAGAGATCTAGGGGGGTCATACTGGATCACAAGCTAAATATGAGTCAACAGTGTAACACTGCTGCAAAAAAAGCAAACATCCTTCTGAAATGTATTAGCAAGAGCGTTGTAAGCAAGACACAAGAAGTAATTCTTCTGCGCTACTCCACACTGATTAGGCCTCAACTGGAGTATTGTGTCCAGTTCTGGGCACCACATTCAGGAAAGATGTGGACAGATTGGAGAAGGTCCAGAGAAGAGCAACAAAAATGATGAAAGGTCTAGAAAACATGAGCTATGAGGGAGATTGAAAATATTGGGTTTGTTTAGTCTGGAAAAGAGAAGACTGAGGGGGGACCTGAGAACAGTTTCAAGTACATAAAAGGTTGTTACAAGGAGGAGGGAGAAAAATTGTCCTTAACCTCTGAGGACAGGACAAGAAGCAATGGGCTTAAATTGCAGTAAGGGAGGTCTAGGTTGGACATTAGGAAAAAGTTCCTAACTGTCAGGGTGGTTAAGCACTAGAATAAATTGCCTAGGGGGGTTGTGGAATCGCCATCATTGGAGGTTTTTAAGAGCAGGTTGGACAAACACCTGTCAGGGATGGTCTAGATAATACTTAGTCCTGCCATGAGTGCAGGGGACTGGACTAGAGACCTTGCGAGGTCCCTTCCAGTCTTATGACTCTATGATATAGAACTTGCTTATTATAAAAAGAACAGGAGTACTTGTGGCACCTTAGAGACTAACAAATTTTTATTATAAAAGCTTCTATTACTTTTTGAAATTTAAGATAGTGACTCATTTGCATATATATGTTTACCTGCTTTAACCTCTCTTGTTTCCTTTTTCTATTTAATAAATCTTGGTATAGTTTATTACAGGCTTGGCTACAAGCGTTTGCTTTGGTGTGAGATCTAAAGAGCAACTGGCCTGGTGTAAGTGACGGGTCCTTTGGGACTAGGCGTAACCTGAATGTTGCTGTGATTCATGGTGTGAGGGACGAGCTATCACAGAGATACGCTCACCGGGGTGACGAGGCAGACCGGGGTACCCCAGAGGACAGAGCTGTGACGGGGACTCCAGCTGCCCGCTCTGGGGAAGGGCACACAGTCAGTACAGGGGCTCAGCGCTACCGAAGGCAGTTTATGGGCCAAACAAGAGCTGGCCAGAAAACTCAATCCTCATCCATCGGCAGGGGTGATCACTAACCAATGCCACCAGCAGCTACTGTCCCACAGCCAGGCCAGGCCAAGGGAGTCCGAGAGCGCCAAGTGTGGCCAGAGCTACCCCCTTGCACCCCGCTCAACACCCCCTCCCCAAAACAGGAGGCTGAGCCCAGGGCGACAGACAGCGAGAAAGCCTGTCAGAGCCAAGGGACGGCTCCTGAGAAGAGAGGCCTGGGCCAGACAGGGGACCATGTTAAACAGCCCACTCCTGGCTCACACCTTTGCAGGGATCTTCCCCGCCCCAAAACAGCAGGGATCAAAGGGCCTAGACCCCCCCACACCAATATCCGCTCCCACCCCCAAATCACCTGTTGTCCCAGGGTCACTGGCCCTTGTAAGAGGGAACGGGCCCAGTTCACCTGGGACTAGTTAGCTGCCTCCCAACGGAGCTTGATAGGGGGCCCCTGTAAAGAGCCAGGCAGCAGTTAAGAAGGCGCGGCTGAGAGCTGGTGAGAGCTGCATGGAGACAGCAGGAGTTGGGAGCTGGTGGGTAGAGACCTGATGGGAGCTGTGGGAGAGAACCGGCCACAGCTGCGAAATCCTGCTGAGCAGAAGGTCCGCGCCGAGGCCCCGGGGCAAAGGGAGACACCAGTGTGATGTTGCACGCCATATGTTTTATGGAAATATGCTTATAAGTGTGAGTATGATGTAAGTGGAATATGCTTTATGCAAAAGGTCTCTTGTAAGGTATCATTACAAAGCTTATCATCTACTGAGTGTGGTCATCCCATTTGTATGTATGTATCATTCTTGTATCTGAAGCTAGAAATATGAAGTATAACTCTGAGGTCCTATTGTAATTATGCAAAGTGTGGGCCATTAATGGTGGTTTGGAAGCTTGATGGCTCCCATTGACTAGGACAATTGGTTGTCAATGGCTCTGTTTATTTGCAAACCTTCCTGGGTGCGTGCGGGCCAGCCCTGGAAGAATGGAGGCTGGGGTCTCACAGGACATGTGACCATGTCACCTGATACTGGAATCCATCTTAAACGTGGTGCTTTTCCATTTAGAAGTGGGGTGGGGACCCAGAGAGACAAAAGATTCCTGCCTTGTGCCAAAGATATAAAAGAGTTTAGAACAGAACAAAGGGGGCTGCAGTCATAAGAAAACCCCTCGTTAACACCTAAGGTGCCTGCTGGAATTAACAAGGACTGTACCAGGGGAAAGGATCGGGCCCAGACTAGGAGGGAGTCTAGTCTGTGAAAGAAGCTTATTGGAATATCTCTGAGGGGGAGATTTACCTGTAATCAGTTTCTTAGGCTTAGACTTGCGTGTTTTTGTTTTATTTTGCTTGGTGACTTACTTTGTTCTGTCTGTTGTTACTTGAAACCACTTACATCCTACTTGTTATACTTAATAAAATCACTTTTGTTTATTAATTAACCCAGAGTAACTGATTAATACCTGGGGGAGCAAACAGCTGTGCATATCTCGTTATCAGTGTTATAGAGGGCGGACAATTTATGAGTTGACCCTGTATAAGCTTTATACAGAGTAACATGGATTTATTTGGGGTTTGGATCCCATTGGGAGCTGGGTGTCTGGGGGCTGGAGATAGGTGACTTGCTGAGCAGTTTTTGGTTAAAGCTTGCAGCTTTTGGGCATGGCCCAGACCTGGGTCTGTGTTGCAGCAGGCTGGCGTGTCTGGCTCAACAAGGCAGGGTTCTGGAGTCCCAAGCTGGTGGGGAAAACGGGCTCAGAGGTCATTTCAGCACGTCAGGTGACAGTCCCAAGGGGGTCTCTGGGACTGAACCCATCACAATTAGCTCAGTCGGGGCATGCTGGGCCGGGAGAAAGAGGCTTCACTCCAGAGGCAGGTTCCCATGAGAAGTTGCTCAGCACCGGCAGGACTTGCCCGTGAAGGGGCCTGGGGAGTGGAGTGCCGTGGGGAGCTCGCTCGCAGGAGCCTGAGCTGAGGCTGTGGGAGAAGAGTTGCAGCAAGCATGGAGAACTGCCAGGGGCGCGGAGGCCCTGGAATAGGGGCGCTGGCACTGGGGAAGAGGCCTGTCCACTCACAGGTGGCTGGCCCGGGGAGGGAGGCAGAAGAACTGGGAAATGCTGCAGGTGGGGGATCTCCGGTGGGCAGTCTGGAGGTGGCCCCTGGAACGGGGGTGGGGAATGGCTGCATTTTACTCTGGGGCTTTGGGAATTGTCTGACTGACTGATCTGCTGAGGGTTGCACTGATACAAATAAATTGTGCCCAGAAGCAGGGCTTGAACTGGACTCTGGGAGGGATGACATTCCTTTCCCAGGCAGGGGAGGTGACCATTGGTCTGATCTGTGGCGGGGAGGATGGGCAGCTCCGATGGTGTCACAGAGTATGGGGGACTCAGGGCCCTGCACCCCCGGCTTCCTGCGATTCACCATGACTCTCAGCCAGCCAGTAAAGCAGAAGGTTTATTTAGATGACAGGGACACAGTCCAAGACAGGTCTTGCAGGCACAGACAACAGGACCCCCCTCAGTTGGGTCCATCTTGGGGTCCCAGGGCGCCCCAGCCCCCTTGGGAGGTCAGAGCCCCGTCTGCCTCCCAGCCATCTCACCAGCCAGCTCCTGAAACTCCCTCTTCAGCGACCCCTCCCACAGCCTTTGTTCAGTTTCCTGGGCAAAGGTGTCACCTGGCCTCTAACCCCTTCCTGGGTTCTCAGGTTACATGCTCAGGTATTCTCCGTGGGTCAGTCTCCCATCCCCCAATGCAGACTGTCCTAGCCACACTCCCCTGTCAGCATTCACAGACCACAGTAAGAACAGTCCCAGTTCATCACAGATGGCCCTAGGGAAACCGAGGCAGGAACTTTCTGCCTTGCTGTGGTTGCCCACACGAGGGCGCCCTGGCAGGGATGAGCCCTGTTACACCAGCTCAGGGCAGCAGCAGTGAAATTCCATGCAGCGACCACCTCGACTCAGATTATTTCAGACCCATCCATGGCTTCCTGTGTCCACATGAACCCCAGAAACACACGTAGATTGGGCGCATGTTTCAGGGATGTGATGGCCGTAGGGCCTGGCAGTGTCTGAGGGGAGCCCTGCCCGCTCTCTGCCTTGCTGCACCATGTGGGGCAGGGAGGGGCCTGCAGTTAGAAACTGAACTGCTTGTGGGAATTGTAAAAGGCTTTTTGCTCTGGCCAAGTTCACATCACTTCCAGCTCTGGGCTACCCGCGCAGCCTGCAACAGTTTCCGAGCCGAGACTTGTCAGGTGGCCCGTGGCTGTGGGCTGACCCCTGACCTCACTGGCCCACACACAAGGACCTGTGAGGTCCTTCTGAGACAGAAATTCCTAGAATGGGGCGGTTCTTACCTAATCCAACCCCATTGGGTGATGCCAGTGACCTCGGAAGGAGAACGCCCCATTCTGATTTGCCAAGAAACTCCCAAGGAGGAGCCTCGCTCAGGAAAAGCCCCAAAGGGGAGGAACCAGCCAGGCCACCATCTTCACAAGGGACAGAAGGACCTGGCTTCCACCTGCTGCCAAGGCTGCTGTTGACCGCTCGTCTCTGGCCATGCAATAGCACCATGCTGGAGAGAGGCCTGGGCTTCCCCGGCTGGCCACCGAGGGGGAGCTGTCCAGCAACATGTGACTCCTAGACTTGACGTCTACAAGCCAGGAACCCGTGGCCAGCCAGCAAGTCCATTGATACTAATCAGCCAAGCCGATAAAACCACCAGCTGGTCTATTCGACCCCGTACCAGCTTCCTGAGAGAGAACGAAACTCCCAGGGTCACAGTACGCTCCCCCTGCAGAAATATCGACCTGTTCGTCAATTCCAAAGCCAGAAGAGACCATCGTGATCACCTAATGTGAAGCTCCGTGGGATTGGCCTGCGTTAATTCCTGTTTGAGTTACTGCAGCTCGGAGGAAAACATCCCATCTTGATGTGAAAATCCCTAGTGATGGAGAAGCTGCCAGACCCCTTCCTAAGTTGTTCCAGTGGCTAATGACCTGCAACGAGCTGTCTCACCGTGGGCTCTGCAAGAACGCGTTAAACTCCCTTGTGCTCTTTACCGCCCCACCTACCATTCGGGCCGGCTGTCCTGACTGACATCCGAGCTACTTTCCACATTTGCTGCAGGCTGGAAATGATGTGACTCTCACCACATCCGCCATTCGGCTGGAATATCAGGACACTGCCTGGCCGTCAGACTGGGGCTTTGGGGGCCAAGCGCTAAACAACGCAGCTGCCTCCCTAGATTATTAGGTAACGTTGATAAAGAATTGCTGGCTTCTTTGCTCTGGCTCCGACGGCTGGTACCTGGGTTCATCTGGGATGTGATATTAACCGACTGTGTTTTCACTCGGTCTCTAACACGTTGTGCTTGTTCGCTGTTGCTAACAGAACGGATCACACTGGAGCCCAGGGTGGGCCTGGTGCAGGGTCAGGACTCCGAGGAGCTGGGGCAGACAACAGAGCTGACGCTGACCCACTTGACCCATTGAACTGGCTATATCAGCCTGGCCCCACAGACGGCGCTTAGTGGCCACCTTCTACACCCTGTCACTTTGGGCTTCTGCCTTGGCTTTTCCTCCTGGGACCCAGGCTCCCCCGCCACCTGGTTTCCTTCCTCTCGCTTCCCCTCTGGTGGTCTTAGCCATAGGACCATTCTGGAGATCTGCCCTGCAGTCCTTGAGCCTCGATGTCTGGCCTTGCATTTGGCTTTATTAAAATCCATTTTGTTTGAATGGGCCCAGCTTACCGAGTGTGACGAGGTGGGGGATTTTCTTGTTTTTTCCTTGTTTTTCCAATGGTTTGCATGCAGAGGGGGTGGGACTCAGTTTCCCTGGGTGTTCCTGGTTTAACAAGGGGAGGGGAGAGGGAGTTTGTTGTTACACAGGACCGGAGAGGGACCTTGGGACCCCAGCCGATGGCCTGGAGAATGGATACCACAGCGACTGGTGACCCGGAGGCCCAGATCAGGAGACGCAGACGGTTCTGGCCAGAGGGATGACAATGGGCTGTGGGGAGAGGACCCCGGTGACCGGACCAGCCAGTTCCAGCCAGAGGGGCCAGAGGACAGAAGAGGGGAGAGGAGGCCCAGGAGACCCGGTTTACGACCCTGTTTAGCTGGAGAGAAGACAATGGACAGAGATGGGGCTTGGGGGAGGTGATCTCAGATGCCCAGCTGGGAAGCAAGGGGGGTTCTGGGCTGGAGAGGGGAAGCAGGCAGAGCCCACCTGGATGCAGAGAGACTGAGATGTGCTGTGCTGAGGGAGGCCAGGCCTGAGGCCCTGAGAGTTTCCTGTGCTGTGTTCAACTCTCAATAAACCTCCTGTGTTATGCTGGTTGAGAGTCGCTCCGGGCTAGAGAACAGGGCGGGGGTGGGGGGGGGCATCAACCCCTTCGGGGGTGGAGGCCCCGGGGTTCCAGAGCGAGGGGACTCCCTGAGGGGGCCCACGGCAGAGACAGACGCGCTAAGGCTCAGAGAGGTGCGGCTCCAGGAGATGGAGGGGCTTAACCCCGAGAGAGAGTGGACCCCCGAGAAGGGCTGTCGCACTGAAAGGGGCACCCCCCACGGACCGCACGGGGCCAAGAGTGGGCACGATCTGTGAGTCCGTGACACCGAGCAATCCAAATCGCTCTGTATGACTGGCCTGTCCTCAGCATCATTTACCACTCAGCCACTCGTGTGTCATCTGCAGTGATTTGATATTTTCTTCCAGGTCCCTGGTGACAATCTGGAATAGCATCAGACCTAGAACTGATCCCTGCAGAACCTCATGAGAAAGGTCCCCGACCCCGTTCAGTGAGGAGTCCCCATTCACAACTACTTTGGAGATCTGTCAGTCTCCCACTTCTTTGCTGATTTGGGACGGTACTGAGCCAAACGCCTTACAGAAGGCTCTGTCTGTTACATCTACGCAGCCACCTGAATCAACCAAACTTGTCATCGCAAAGAATGAAATAGGGTTTGTTTGCCAAGACCAATGTCCCCCAGTGTCCCGGCCTCCTGGCCTGGCATCCCCAGCGCCCCGACCTCTCCTAGCCCTCCCTCCTCCTGCTCATCATCACACCGTGGTACCCGCTGGACGCTGGGCGCTAGCTGTCTGAAATGACAGTGCATCAGGCTGCCTGTGTGCGCTGGAACTGCCCCAGGGCACTCGGGTCTCTGACCCGCAGTGCTGAAAAGGAATCACTGTCCCCAGCTCCCGGGGTTTAAACCACAACGGGGCCGAAGTGGGTGAGCATCACGCCCACCTCCAAGCTGCCGCCCAGGGTGTAAAAGGGACAGGCCAGCGAGCGTTAACTGCCAGGATCTGGCTTGAATCCAAACCAGGGGGAGTGCTGGGCGCTGGTGCTGCGTTGGCCTGGGCAGGCAGAGCTTGGGCACTGACCAAGACCAGGGTCCAGGCACGTAGGAGGAGACAGGGCATCCCCTTTACATGGACACGACAGACACAGGGAGGACAGGTCATTGTCCCCACTGTACAGCTGGGGGCCTGGAGCCCAGCGAGGCCGAGTGACTTTCCCAGGGTCACCCAGGAGCGGGTGGCTGATCTGAACCTAGATCCCCTGAGTCCGAGTCCAGTGCATCATCCTTGCCCTGGGAATCCCCTGTCTGTTTACCCCATCACCCCACTGGTGGAGCAGGAGGGGCCTAGCCCACCGGTAAGAAGCCCGGATTTCTTTCAGCTGGGGGAGGGGGGGCTCTGACCCTAGAACAACACCTCTCCCCCCGCAGGAGCGTGACAGCCCTGTGCCTTCCCAGCCGCTCCCTTTGCAGGAGCTCAGCGGGCAGAGACGGAGGCCCTGCCTCTCTCCTGTCCAAGGTCTCACTGACTCCAGCCAGGCACAGGTGGGAAAGCTGAGAATGATTCACTCTTGCAAAGAGCTTTCACACGCTCGCCCGTCCAGAGAGATATATCGAGTCTCTCAATGCCCATAAATCTCCAGCTTGGCAGCTCTGTGCACAGGGCCTCACCGGCCTGCATGGCACTTCCCTCCTGCTGGCAGGGGGCACAGAAATCAGAGCCTCCCCCGGGAATCTGAACACACACCGGCTTCCTGCGCCAGCCACCCCTTCACGCGTGGCCATCGGCGCAGCCCAGCGGGTCCCCAGCCAACACCAGCTAAGAAACTCATAAGGCTTGGGGAGAAACGCAGCCCTGGCAGACTCCGCTCTGTTTGGCTTCGCTGGGCCCCGGCTCACGCCCGCCTGGACTGGATCCCTCCTGTCTCGATGTGCGACAGAGCAAACGTGCTAGTCTGGGAAGGATCAGACCCAAGGGCTGGAAGCCGCAAGGCAACGTGATCTCTCCTGGCTCTGGAAGCAGAAGAGAGGCCCCCTCCCACAGATTCCCTCAGCTGTCCCAGGGCCCGACCCCAAGCCCAGTGCCCATGCTTGGATGGCTCAGGAGGCCAGAGCCTCCCTGCTCCACGCTGCCTGGCTGGACGCAGTCTAGGCTGGCTTTGAGAGGCAGCTGCCAATCCAGGATGTTCTGCCAAAACTTCAGGGAACCCCAAAAGAATTCCTCCCCTCAGCCTTGTGCTGAGCCCTAGGTCCTGGGGGGCCGTGGAGACGCAGGAGCGGAGGGGGGAATCAGATCGTTTGTTTTCTCACTCAGATAAAATGATTTCCGGGTGAGCCTGGGAGAGTCGCTGCCCCTGTCTGGGCCTCAGTTTCCCCCACCTGTGAAATGGGGATAAAGAGATTGACCCCGGCTCCCCTGGGTGGGGGATGGTATATTCATTAGTGAGTGACGGTCAACCTGTGCCGCGGGCCAGAGCAAAGCTTAGGGTGGGTTTCGCCCAGGAAGTGACAACCAGGGGGTACCAGGGTGAGTGCTACTGAAAGAACGGATGACCCAGTGATGAGGGCGCTAGCCTGCGACTCTGCTCTGCCACAAATGCCTGGGTGGCCGCGGGCAAGTCCCTTAATGTCTAGCGCCTCAGTTCTCCATCTGTACAATGGGAGAATAGCCCTGCCCTGCCCCACAGGGGTGTTGTGGGTCTACATCCATCAAAGCTTGTGAGGGGCTCAGCTACTTCCTGGGGTGGGGTGGGGCAGATAAAGACCTTTCCTCGGTAGCAACATTCTCCTGATGAAGTGAATTGTGCTCACACAAATTATTCAGAAGGGGGAGCTCAATGTCACGTGTGCACAGATGTGTGTCTGTGTGCACGTGTCTGCATGTGTGTGCGTGCATCTGTGTGCACATGTGTGCATGTGTGTCTGTGTGCATGCACGTCTGGATGTGTGCATGTGTCTGTGTGTGTGCACATGCATATGTGTGTGCATGTGTGTGTGCATGCATGTGTGTGCGCGCATGTGTGCATGTGTGTGTGTGCACATGTCTGTGTGTGTGCATGTATGTGTGCGCGTCTGTGTGTGCATGTGTATGTGTGTTTGTGTGTGTGCATGTGTGCAAATGTGTGTGTCTGTGTGTGCATGTGTATGCCTGTGTGTGCGTGCATGTGTGTGAGTGCGTGTGTGGGTGCGTGTGCATGTGTTTGTGTGTATGTGCATCTGTGTTTACATGTGTGTGTGTGTCTGTGTGTGTGTACATGCATGTACGTGAGTGTGTGTGTGCTCTACACCAGGATTAAAAACACCTGACCCCCAAACCCTTCTGGTGCCCTTGTTATTTAGTCCTGTTACTAATTACGGCGGCAGCCAGGAATGCCATTCACGGATGGGGCCCTCTCGTGTCGGGAGCTGTACAGAGGAGTCACCAAGGGGAAAGGCCCTGCCCCAGAGAGCTCACGCCCTACACCTCGGACAGGGCGTGACGGGGGGAACTTGCTCTTCCAAAGATTTCAGGAGCTGTGGGGATTTGGTGGCTGGGGCAGGGCTGGTCCAGCGGGGCCCAGGCTGCATCGCCCCAAACCGCCTTTCAGTTTGCTACCAGAAGCTGCCCCTGCGGCCCAAGGGCGGCAGCAAACGTGGCTCTGGCCTGGGGAGAGGAGGGGGGAGCATCTGCCTGAGCTGCCCCCGCACCCACTCCCCAAATCACACCGGTGTACGGCCCTCCTGCACCAGACTGTCAGCCATCCGAGGCAGCAAGGAACCCCTGAACACTGGCGCATAGGGGTGGCCAGACTGGTCGGCCCAGGAGTCCATCCAGCCCGGTATCCTGTCTCTGACAGTGTCCTGTGCTAGCTGCGTCAGAGGAAGGTGCAAGGAACCCTCTAGCAGAATAACCGACCGACAGGGGAAATTTGTTCCTAACCCCGGTCCCGAGAGATTGGCTGGAGCCCTGCAGCAGGAGTGTTTATAGCCCCCACATGCTTATTGATCCTAATGTACCTGTAGCTTTTTCATATCATTGTCCCCAGGCTTTCTAAAATCCTGCTCAGCTCTTGGCCTCTGAATCATGTGGCAATGAGTTCCACGGGTTAATTATTGTGTATAAAGAATGAGCCTGATTTGTCTCCTGATTGACACAGGCGTCCGCAAGAATAACTGCACTGAAGTTGCAACAGAGGGTCCTGTGGCACCTTTGAGACTAACAGGCTGTTAGTCTCAAAGGTGCCACAGGACCCTCTGTTGCTTTTTACAGATGGAGACTAACACGGCTCCCCCTCTGATACATGCACTGAAGTTAAAGCTCTGGGATGGATCAACCAGTCCTGGTGACTTGTTGCAGGGACAACATGCATTATCATGATGTTCCAGGCCTTCCTCTTAACCCTTCGGACTCCCCGCACCTCTCCGACCCGGAAAGAGTAGGTATTTTCCCCAACTCCTCTGTGGTGGAGACGGATAGGAAGGGATCATTTTAGCTTCTCTCCCATATGCTAATCCTCTCTGACTGCTCCCTTTGCCTCCTGCTGGACTCACGGACACTCGCCGGCTTCCAGCTTCTGCTCTCCCCACAGAATTTATTTGTTTTTCTGTCTTTGGCGATTTGCTCTTCAAATTCTACCATTCCCCTGATCGCCAGCGCTCACTTTCCTGGTCCCCGCTCGGGCTCATTTCTGTGGGGCTAGGGACGCGGCTCCAGCAATCTCTTCACTTTGGGCTTTAGCCACAGTGGTCGTTTCTCCTCCCTGCTTTCTGTTTGCATTTCGGGGTGCACATGGCTTCTGGGGCTCCAAGACGTCCTGCTGCGTAAGTAGCCCCAGTGGTGAGTGTCAGGATTTTAGTGTGAGGCTCCTGGGTTCATTCTTTCTAACAAGCTTCCTCAGATGTTTTTAAGCCTCTTTCCTGACCATCAGCGTCAGAGGGTTAATTTGTGGTGCTGTTCTTCCCCCAAGGATGCTGAACTTATGGTAATTACACCGTGGCCCCTGCCATGGAGTGACTCAGCTGAAGGACACACAGCAGCCGGTTCCTGGACCAGACTCCCGGCCTAACTCTGCCTGTACTCGGACCAGACTCCCGCCCTAACTCTGCCTGTACTCGGACCAGACTCCCGCCCTAACTCGGCCTGTACTTGGACCAGACTCCCGCCCTAACTCTGCCTGTACTCGGACCAGACTCCCGTTGACTCCGCTACACTTTGCCCCAATACAATGAAGGGCTTCAGAATCTGGCCCCAGGGCATTGCTTAGGACCCAGTCCAGACTGGTCTCTTCGCTCGTCACTCCAGTCTCAGCTGTCCCAAGAAGAAACCATTTACGGTGGCAAGAGATTGCCGCTTCTGGCTGCGTCCCGCTGGGACACGTGCCAGTCGGGCGCTGGAGTTGCCGGTTATTCCTGCTTCAGCAGCTTTGGTGGCCTCTCTGCGGTTCTCTATCTCTGTCTTGGTCCGGTGGCCACCACCAGTGGGACCTGCTACAATTATGGGCCCGATCCTGCAATCACTTCGGTTCTCAAATAAGAACATAAGAACGGCCAGACTGGGTCAGACCAAAGGTCCATCCAGCCCAGTGTCCTGTCTGTGACAGTGACCAATGCCAGGTGCCCCAGAGGGAGTGACTCTAACAGGTAATGATGAAGTGATCTCTCTCCTGCCATCCAGCTCCACCCTCTGACAAACAGGACACCATTCCTTATCCATCCTGGCTAATAGCCATTAATGGACTTAACCTCCATGAATTTATCCAGTTCTCTTTTAAACCCTGTTATAGTCCTAGCCTTCACAACCTCCTCAGGCAAGGAGTTCCACAGGTTGACTGTGCGCTGTGTGAAGAAGAACTTCCTTTTATTTGTTTTAAACCTGCTGCCCATTAATTTCATTTGGTGGCCCCTAGTTCTTATATTATGGGAACAAGCAAATAACTTTTCCTTATTCACTTTCTCCACACCACTCATGATTTTATAGACCTCTGTCATATCCCCCCTTAGTCTCCTCTTTTCTAAGCTGAAGAATCCTAGCCTCTTTAATCTCTCCTCATATGGGACCCGTTCCAAACCCCTAATCATTTTAGTTGCCCTTTTCTGAACTTTTTCTAATGCCAGTATATCTTTTTTGAGATGAGGAGACCACATCTGTATGCAGTATTCAAGATATGGGCGTACCATGGATTTATACAAGGGCAATAAGATATTCTCCAACTTATTCTCTATCCCTTTTTAAATGATTCCTAACATCCTGTTTGCTTTTTTGACTGCCGCTGCACACTGTGTAGATGTCTTCAGAGAACTATCCACGACGATTCCAAGATCTCTTTCCTGATTAGTTGTAGCTAAATTAGCCTCCATCATACTGTATAATGTATATGTATAGTTGGGGTTATTTTTTCCAATGTGTATTACTTTACATTTATCCACATTAAATTTTATTTGCCATTTTGTTGCCCAATCACTTAGTTTTCTGAGATCTTTTTGAAGTTCTTCACAGTCTGCTTTGGTCTCAACTTCTTGAGCAGTTTAGTATCATCTGCAAACTTCGCCACTTCGCTGTTTACCCCTTTCTCCAGGTCATTTATGAATAAGTTGAATAGGATTGGTCCGAGGACTGACCCTTGGGGAACACCACTAGTTACCCCTCTCCATTCTGAGAATTTACCATTTATTCCTACCCTTTGTTCCCTGTCTTTTAACCAGTTCTCAATCCATGAAAGGACCTTCCCTCTTATCCCATGACAACTTAATTTACGTAAGAGCCTTTGGTGAGGGACCTTGTCAAAGGCTTTCTGGAAATCTAAGTATACTATGTCCACTGGATCCCCCTTGTCCACATGTTTGTTGATTTTACTCCCACGTGCAGCTCCGCTGGGCCAGTCCATTCCTGCCGGGGACTTCTTGCGATGCTTGGAGCTTGGGCCTTGTCTAGTTTCCCCATCTCAGGCCAGTGTAGGAATAATGCAGAACTGGGCCAGCCCCATTGATTTCAGTTCAGCTACTCGTGGAAGTAAAGCCGCGTCTTTGCGGGGCCGTTGGCATTTGTCTGATTCGGGATTTGCCTCCTTGCCTGCATGTCTCTGGGGACGATCAGATGCCCAATGTCTGGGGTCACTATAGCCCAGGAGTTCTCAAGCTGTGGGTCGGGACCCCATTTTAATGGGGTCGCCAAAGCTGGTGTTGGCCCTGGGCCCCAGCAAGTCTGAAGCCCAAGCCCAAGCCCCATCACCCAGGGCTAAAGTTACATGCCCCCCACCCAAGGCAGAAGCCCTTTGGCTTCAGCTTTGACACCCCCCACCCCCCAGGACAGTGGGGCTCGGTCTTCGGTCCCACCTCCTGGGACCGTGTAGTAATGTTTGTTGCAATGAAGTTTGAGAACTGCTGGTGTAGCATTTGGGAGTCCAGTTCTTCCAGGCAACAGGTGCGATATTAATAACAGACCGAAAGCAGACAGGCACCGAGCGGTGACTATGCCCCGTCTTGCAGGTGTTCAGATTCTGCCCAGTAAATGTGACTAGAAGAGTGAAATTCACCCCTTTGCCAAAGGCTGCCCCAAGCCCGAGACACTCCATAGCCCTGCTTTAGCCCCTGGGGCTCAAAGGGCATCTCACCCTCAGGCCAGCCTTCGGCAAAGGGGCGAATTCCACCCGGGAGTGAACGTAGTCGTATTTAGCCCCATGAAGTATGAAAATGCGGCCAGTTAACACCTGATGCTTTGTAAATGCAACACCAAGTACAAGCTGTAAATGGATCTGTCTCCCCCCCACACACACACACACACACCCCACTTCTGCATGGGGAGGAGAGAGGAAACATTCCATAGGAAGGTGCCTATCCCCAGAGAACGGCCCCACGGCTGTCTTGGCTCGATCATGAGGTGTTTAATTTCAGGAGATGGGAGATAATGGGGCTTTTCCTTTTAACTCTCCATTACTCATCCGGCTGGGCTTTTAATTAACCAGATTGCCTGGCTGTATTTTTTTAAATGGGCTTTGAAGTTATTAAACCACTAAACTTACATAATAAATCCATGCTTTTAATAGCCAATTCATCAAAGAATCGGGCTTCATTTTAAGGACTCGGGACCTAATCCCGCACAAGCAGGATTTCCATTGACTTCAATGGGAGATACAAGGGCAAAGACAGACTTGGGACACAGATCTATAAATAGCTATTCCTCTCAACTAGAGAGAAAACCCCGGACAGAACAAGGTCCCAACACCTTAGCGCTATAGGCCTGGTGTGTTGGCTAATATGCTTGTAACGTATGTTACCAGTCCCACTCTACTGGCTGGTTCACCAGACAACAGCCTACTACTGAGGCATGTTAATAGAGTTACACTGAAGTTATATATTGGAATTGGAAAAGGTTCAGAAAAGGGCAACAAAAACGATTAGGAGGAAGGAACAACTTCCATATGAGGAGAGATTAATAAGACTAGGACTTTTCAGCTTGGGAAAGAGACGGCAAAAGGGGGGATATGATAGAGGTCTATAAAATCATGACTGGTGTGGAGAAAGTAAACAAAGAAGTGTTATTTACTCCTTCTCATAACACAAGAACTAGGGGTCACCAAATTAAATTAATGGGCAGCAGGTTTAAAACAAACAAAAGGAAGTATTTTTTCACACAGCGCACAGTCAAACTGTGGAACTCCTTGCCAGGGGATGTTGTGAAGGCCAAGACTTTAACAGAGTTCTTAAAAGAACTAGATAAGTTCCTGGAGGATAGGTCCAGCAATGGCTATTAGCCAAGATGGGCAGGGATGGGGTCCCTACCTCTGTTTGCCAGACACTGGGAATGGACTACAAGGAATGGATCACTTGATGATTCCCTGTTCTGTTCACTCCCTCTGGGGCACCTGGCATTGGCCACTGTCGGAAGACAGGCGTGACGAAATGGGGGATTTTCTTGTTTTCGGTGGGGTTTCAATGGTTTGCATGCGGAGGGGGTGGGACTCAGTTCCCCTGGGTGTTACTGGTTTAACGAGGTGAGGGGAGAGGGAGTTTGTTTTGCAGAGAACTGGAGAGGGAACTTGGGACCCCAGCCAATGGCCTGGAGGATGGATACCCCAGTGACCGGTGACCTGAGACCCCGACCCAGAGACCCAGCTCAGGAGTTGCAGCCGGTTCTGGCCAGTGGGAGAACAATGGGCTGCAGAGTGAGGACCCAGTGACCTAACCAGCCGGTTCCAGCCAGAGGACAGAAGCAGGAGCGGAGGCCCCGGTTTACGACCCTGTTTACCTGGAGACAAGACAATGGACAGAGGCGGGGCCTGGGGATCTCAGATGCCCAGCTGGGAGCAGGAGGGCTCTGGGCTGGAGAGGGGGAGCAGGCAGAACCCACCTGGATGCAGAGAGACTGAGATGTGCTGGGCTGAGGGAGGCCAGGCCTGAGGCCCTGAGAGTTTCCTGTGCTGTGTTCAACTCTCAATAAACCCTCCTGTTTTACGCTGGCTGAGAGTCACTCCGGGCTAGAGAACAGGGTTGTGTCAACCCCTTCGGGGGTGGAGGCCCCGGGGGTCCAGAGTGAGGGGACTCCCTGAGGGGGCCCACGGCAGAGACAGACGTGCTAAGGCTCAGAGAGGTGCGGCTCCAGGAGGTAGAGGGGCCTGACCCCAAGAGAGAGTGGACCCCCGAGAAGGGCTGTCGCACTGAAAGGGGCACCCCCCACGGACCGCACAGGGCCAGGAGTGGGCACGATCTGTGAGTCCGTGACAACAGGACACTGGGCTGGATGGACCTTTGGTCTGACCCAGTCTGGCCGCTCTTACGTTCACTGTTAGCTTCAATGGTAGAGGGCTGTTTTCTGGTACTGCAGGACCTGACTTCAAAGGCTGCTAATGCCCCATTGTGGGGAGGAGTCGTTGCAAATACACAAAGGCAAATTACGGTTCTGTTATTGTCACAACTAGAGCAGAGCAAACGGGGGAAGAAGCGACCAGTGAATATTTGTTTCAGTTTTTTCCCTGCAAATATCCACAAAATGGAGAGTCACTAGCACAGAAACATGTACATGTGAAATGTGAGTTTGAACGTTCCTCAGAAGCAAAATTCAAACTGTACGTTCAACTGGCCCATCCCCAGTCTGCACTGGCCGGGTTAGCTCTGCGAGCCACGTGGACCAGGACCAGAACAGCACCACAACTGACCAGGAGGAACTATCCCCAAGCCGCTAATGCTCTGCAGAGCCAGGGTCACTGGCGGGGGCTGTTCACAAAGAATTGCCCCTCGTGAGTCAATCCCAGAAACGGGCTGGCTGGTCCCGTACAAGAGGAACAGCCACGTTCTGACTCATTCACTGTGACTCACGTGCTCAGCTGCGGTCAGGCCTCAAGGGTGACCCACCAGCCATGGGGTGAAGTGACTCTGTCTGTGCTCTGCACAGGGTCAGCCCAGTGCCCCTTGCTCCTGCTCCAATTGAAGCCAAGGGCAAAAGTCCCCTTGCAGCCCTCAGCCCGTCCCCGGGCAAAACCTCCACACAAGTCACGGAGCCATTTGCCTGAGGATCCAGCCCCTCTAACAAACTCTCCGATGTGTTGCACATCCCAGCTCCGGGCCTGGTGCTCTAGGAACCAGGGATGAGCTCCATGGACACAGGGCTAATGACCAGCATTGTCAGCCTGGTCTCTGAGGCCCCCGTCGGTCCCCTCCACCCCACCCAAAATGCTGCCAACAAAGTCACCTTGGCGGCCTGTCAATTGTCAGCCTCTGCCAATAGTCACCAGCTCCCTTGGCTGCCTGCAGCAAGTGTACCAGGCATGTGCCCCTGCAAGGCCCAACGCCCCCAGCTGTATGAGTGGATCTCCTGGTGCACTCCCGCTCCTCTCTTCCCAGCCTCCCTTCCCTGCCCCCTGTGCCGCTCCGGTGGGCAGAGAATCAGCCCGAAGCTTCCTGGCCATCACGCCCCTCCCGGGCTGGTCCGTGCTAGAAAAGTTGCAGTGGTGAGTTCACTCAAGCCCCCTACAACCCCCGACTACAGAGGCACTGAAACCGATTTCAATCTGGCTTGTGTCAATGTAACTTAAATCCACACGTGACCAAAAGAAACTGAACTGATTTCAGAGATTTCGCCCGGAACCAGCGGGTTTGCATCTCAGAAAGTCTCTACAACTGGGCTGGAACGGGGGGGCTGAGCGCTCCCCAGGGGCAGGACAGAGTCCAAAGGAACCACCTTCCCCCTGAGAAAACTCCCCCCCCCCCCCCCCCAACGCCGAACATTGATTCCACCCGCCTGGGATTGGCTCGTTTGCGGCCGATGCCACACAGCCAACCTTGGAACAAGTGGGGGGGGGGGTTCCCCATCACTGACCATCTGTAAATCAGGCCTGGCTGGGGTAACAGCTCTGCTCCGGGGATTGGGGGGGGCAGTTCTCTGGCCTGCCCTATACAGGAGGTTGGACACGATTCCTTCTGGTCTTGGCATCTCTGCCATTGCTGGCCTGTCTGCGGCTTATGGGCTGGTATCCCCCCCCCTTACTGTTCAGTGTGTTTCAAGCACAAACATTTAGTGACCCCCCCCTTCATTGTCTAGAAACTCGGCCCCCTTCACCCCAGTCTCCCCTCGGCCCAGGACTGACCAGCGTTTCCGCGGGAGCTTCCCAGCCTGTCCCCCGCGGGGTCCAGAGGTTGTTAGCACCGGCCAGAAACCGGCCCGACCCGCTCCCTGTTCGCGGCGCGCCGGGTTCAGGATTAAGGCGCAGAGGCTGAAGGACCCCCAGGCGGGTCTCCCCCTGCCCCGGGAGGCGATGAAGGGGTCTCCCCCGCCCAGAGCTACCCGCCGCCGGCCAGGGAACCGCCGAACCGCACGCAGGAGCCGCAGGGAACTGAACGCGGGCTCCTGGCTGGAGAACGACCCACACCCCGGGGAAGATCCACACGCGGGTTGCTCCCCTCCCGCTCCGGGCTCGGACGCGCTGGGGCCGCAGCCGTTTCACACCCGTTCCCAGGGGCCGCGCCCGGCTCCAGGAACCCAGCCCCGGGAGAGAAACGGGGACACGCCGCGCTGAGGCCCGGATCGGGCTCCTGGGAACGCTAGTCCCGAGGGGAGCAAAGGGAACGGACCCCCCCCCCGGCTCTCAGTGTGAACGGCCCCAGATGCGCTGCCCTGGGGGCTGGGCCCCCCTGCGGGGAGCTAGGGCGGGGGGGGAGGGATTTCCCGCTGGCTCCGGCCAGGGAGCCCAGGTCTGAACCACGCTGCTGACAAGCAGCCCCGTCCCTCCTCCGCTGGCGGGCCGGTGCTGGCCCTGCAGACCCCCGGTCGGGTGGGGGGCAGATCGCGGGCGCTGGGAGGGACCAGCTGGGAGCTGCTCCCCCTGCCCCTCACTCCTGAGCCCGGGCGCCACGAACCGACATACCCACATTCCCGGGAAATCCGAGATTTGGCTGCGCGTGAAACCTGCCTCAGGGAGTGGCGGAGAGACCGGCGCACCGAATAACCCCGAGGCGGCCGGGCCCGTTCACACGGGGACCAGGAGCAAAGCCCGGAGCAGGGGGAGGAATGGGCAAGGCGCTGGATAGACGCGGGGGGGCAGACCGAGGTCATAACAGTTCGCTTCGAGTTTGGGGGGTGCGGTCGGTTGACCGGGCCAGGGACCGGCTGGGGAGCGAGGCTGGAAAGTGGGTTCCCGGTAGGTGAGGTTTTGGGGAGCGGAAACCCCCGAATTTCCCGCCGCTGCCTCCTGAAAAGCTTTGTTTTAATTAGAAACGAAAGTCCGGACTTTGGGTCCCGGAGCCTGGCGGGGGCAGGTGCTGAAGCCAATGCGGGGTCCGAGCGAGGCTGCCAGGCCCTGGGCCAATGGCCCGGTGCGGCGCAGTAATGCAGGGATCGACATGTCCCGTGCGGGGCGCCTCGCGGGTCTCTTCCCGCTCCTGCCTCTGTTCGAATAGCGGGACCCCCCCACGGGAGCAAAGAGCGGGGGGGTCTTCGCAACCCCGCCCCGGCGGTCGTTTCAGTCTTTAGGCAGAAAACCGGCGTTTCAGAGCGGGGTAAATACTTTCATTGGGTGGAATTTGGCTTCCCCAGGGGCACGGAACTGCCGGGCTGGGGGGCTCGGAGAGGGGCATTTCGCCTGGCGCTGCCTGGCCCACGAGACGGACCGAGGGGGCGACGGAAAACGAGGAATTGCAGAAAAAAACGTTTCGATTCTGGGTTGCAAAGCTGGCCCCGCCCCCGCCCCCCAGCGCCCCTCGCCCCGGGAATCGGAGGGACCCAGCCCAGGAGCGGGCGGTGGCCTGAGGCCGGAGGGTTTCCGGGCGGTTCTGCCCAGAAGGTCCCGGCCCGGTTTGGTTGCGCCGCCCTGTGCAGATTTTGAACCTCCGGGGCCCCATTTTCCCGGCCCGGCCCCACCCCGCGGGGCGGGTCCCTGCGGCTGCCGGGGCACCGGGACAATTCGTTAATTGCAAGAAAAGCGCCGCTCTTGGCAAGAGAAAACTGTTGGCTGAGGCGCGAACTCCCGCGGGAC
This sequence comes from Trachemys scripta elegans, assembly GCF_013100865.1. Taxonomy (NCBI): domain Eukaryota; kingdom Metazoa; phylum Chordata; order Testudines; family Emydidae; genus Trachemys; species Trachemys scripta. Next base: position 630,775 of record NC_048308.1, on the reverse strand, counting down.
CCTTTCCCTGCCCCATCCACTGCGCGCAGGTGTCCGTCTGTCTGTCTGCCTGTGTCTGTCTGTCTGGCCTTCCATTCCTAGCTCCTGCTGCTCGCTCGTTTCGGCAGGTGATTTTCACTTGTATTTTTTGTAATTTCCGCTGAATTCTGAAAATTCAGCTCGCAAGACAGAGGCCCGGTGCCCCCCGATCCGTCTACACTTCATTCCTCGATCATTCTGCCGGACTATGAGATCATTGCCGCTAGACAGAGAGAGGGGGTGTCTGGGGATAGATAGATAGATAGATAGATAGATAGATAGATAGATAGATAGATAGATAGATAG